>NC_069502.1:947957149-948204277 GCF_027579735.1 Bombina bombina | reverse complement strand
ATCATTCTAGCGTTAATAATGATTTTGCTCAAGTGATCACGTTTAATTTCAACTTTTAATACGAGCGATAAACCCGATGCGTGCAAACACCCATGATAAACCCCTTTTGGCTTGCGAGTAAGTGTTAATGCAACACTCGTAATCTGGCCCTAAGTATACTAACCCTTTGATGGTGTATTATATAAAGTTGTTGTAATGCAAAGTATCCCCACATCTGCAGGAGACATCAAATTCTGTTCTTTCCTCCCTTGCATATGCTATAGGGGAATGTCTGTTCATTAAAGGAGGAACAACAGAGAAGAGTGAGATATATAAATAGGTATAAGATTATTATAGCTACTCTCTTGCGCAACTATTGGGCCTAAAATACTGAGCTCAATTCCTCTATTCAAATGTCTGTCCTTCTTTCTGACATGTCACTAACCCAATAAAGTACATTATAGCAGTGGTCACAAAGATGAATTCTGTATTTTACCTTGTTTATTTCTTGTTGAGCTTGGAGGTCCTGCAGCAGTCCTCCTTGCTGTGCAATGTTGTGAAGAATGCTGCAGGCAATGATTATTTTGCAATTCATTGAAGCACAATTTAAAAGGAATAAAGACATTCAGAACAATTTCAGAACTCAAAACACCATAAAAGCATAAAATGCTCTTTGCAATGTGCAAATTACAAGAACATTTTGAGAATCAGTATAGACCTTATAACATGAAAAACCTCTCCTGAGCAATGAGTAATGCTTACGAATGATCAATTAAAGGCAGCAGTACTTATAATACATACCTCCCAACATTTCAAAATTCAAAAGAGGGACAGCCCCCCCCGCGACAAAAATTGAAATGTGGCGGGTAGGAGCAGGAATGGGGCTTAAAAAAAAAATCAAAAGACCAAAGTAATATAAATACATTTCTAAATTTAAAATATCTTTTAATACTCTTAGGCAGCAAATCAAACACACTGATTTACTGATTCTTTATATTTTGCATTTTTCTAGCATATCCACATACATATTCTTGTATTTCCTTTGATAGTTTCTCTATTATCTTTTTCAACCTGCACTCCAAGGTCTTAATATTTTTCCTGTGATCTCTTTCTTTTTACCTAAACAACTTTATTTTAATTTACTTTTCTATAAAATCACTCTGTATAACACCTACTCTTTCTCAATACAATGGAGCCGAATTATCAAGCTCCGAATGGAGCTTGATGCGCCTGTTTCCGCGTGAGCCTTCATAACTGGTCTGCTGCCTCTGAGGCTGCGGTCTCCAATCCGCACAATCCTATGCGATCGGGCTGATTGACACTCCCTGCTAGCGAATCTGCAGGGGGCGGCATTGCACAAGCAGTTCTGGTGAACTGCTTGTGCAATGTTAAATGCAGACAACGCATGCTTGATAAATCGGCCCCATTGTCTCTGTAATTACCCATAATACTTAAAGCTTCCTATATCTGCAAGGTTGCCTCATATAAAGTCCACCCTATTGCTTCTTATATTCTATATATGTTTTGTCAGAGTATCACCCCAAATAACCATATTTTAATTACTCTTTCTTTTCTGATCAGGATTTTCTTCATCTGGAATTTTCTTTTTCAATTTTCTTAAAAAATACAAAAACAAGAGGCGGGGCGTAGCCGTGCAGGGACATGGCCTCATGTTAGAAGAGCTCCGTGCATGTTATAGGTCTCCAGCCTGATTATCATCTAATGCACTGAGAGGAACCCCCAAAAATCTTTTACCCGATATGTGAAAATCTCCTGCCATAGATATCTGGAATCGGGTGAGTGCCGAAACTATCGCTACCACTGCATTACATAGACACCGACATTAGAGAAAAGAGGAACGTCAGACACTAACTCTTTAAAAACAGAGAATGCTAACAATAGGGAGCCGTACCCTAACTTAAACTATACTGAGAACAGAGGAGGAGCATTGGAGGCACCCGACTTGTAGATAGTGCAAGACAGCTCTATCGCCGCCATTATCCTGTACCACGCGGCAGGGAACCTGAACAGCTACGGGTGAGAGAATTGTACTAGACCCCGAGTACTGTGTAGAGCTGTATAACGGTGTATTCCCATAAAAAAAAGAAAGGGGTAGAGAAGGGAAAAATATACACCCGGCAAGTTAAAGTTTGTGTATAGTTGATAGCACCTCACTAAATAAATGCATGATAGAGGCTGACCTGCATGAGACGGTTGAAAACGTGATCACATACAGATAAGCACAATATAAAGAGACTTTAACCCTCCAAATTACAGAACCCTACACAGATCTTGTTATTGTGACACAAACGCACATAAACACTGGGGTTTTGTGAGAAAGCCTTTTATTTTATATTGATCAAAACGTGGGGTGCTGCGACTGAAAGCGGACCGGGGCTTTTAATACAACCCTGATAACCTTATTCAATGGCTTCTAAGAGGAACAACAAACCTGAGAAAAAATTAACAGGTGCCTCCACCATGAGCTCCTTTTTCACTAAACAAGATACAGAAGTGTTGGAACAGTCACAGTCACCCCCCAATAATGACACTCCACCACCTGACCCACGGCCTACAGTCGCAGCTTCACAAATAGACCAACTGTCTCAAATACAATCCAACATCTCTCTACTTCCATCTAAGTCAGATCTAGCTGACCTTAAAAAATTTATCAAGACAGAAATGTCATCTTTGAGGAAAGACATAAGTGAAATGGGGTCCAGACTGGAGTACCTAGAAGATGGCCAAGAATCATTAAACAATATGGTGTCGGATGTTAACCACCAACTAACAAGACAGGAAGTGGTTGTCCAGTCACTCCAATTGAAAGTGGAGGACCTGGACAACCGTAACAGACGAAGCAACTTGAGGATAAGGGGGGTTCCAGAGGAGGCTACTAAGGAATCACTGTCTTCATATCTTCTGCAATTATTTGAATATATTATTCCAAGCCTCAAACTTTCTGAAAGATCAATGGAGAGAGCCCATAGGGCATTGAAACCAGTGCCAACTCCTCCAAAACCACCTAGAGACATTATCATAAAATTTACCAATTACTTAGATAAAGAGGCTATTTGGAACCATGTCAGACTTCAACGTGAAATCCAATTTCAAACTTACAGCATTCAAATATTTCAAGATATTAGCCCTGCCACAATTGAAAGAAGAAGAGAAATTCGCTTCATCACCCAACGTCTACAGGAAAGAAAAGTGAAGTATCGGTGGGGATTTCCATTCAGTTTAATAGTACAAAAAGAAGGAAGAACATACATATATAAAGATTCAACTGATATGGACTCATTTTCTAAAGGTTTAAACATTGAATTCCCACATCCCAACACTCCAGCTTCATCAACACACCAAAGAGATCCACCTCTCCCACAGAGATCACAATGGATGACTGTACAACGCAAGAAGAAAAGAACTGAGGAAGACACCGCATCTGAAGCATGAGAACTTCTAATAAGCCTCTAATATTCTTTAAATTATGGACTACACTATACACAGCCAGAGGTGGAGTGTTTCATCTAACTCTTCAGGACTGATAAGTATACTAAATGTCACTATCTAACAATAGTAGATTGATAGCTGATAAATGTACTGTTAAATAACTAGAGGACTTAATTTGAAAGTTTATATTAGTGTCTCAGATGGGAAGATATATTTGGAAAGACTGTGCTTTCAATTATTAACCATTGACACATTTATGCAACTGATAAAACAATTTAGTAAGAGAAATGCTGGGCAATGTACCCTAAAAACTGTCTAGATATATTGCAAAATGTTATGAAACTAAATAGCTATTTTGTATAGACATGTGATTTCTTCTTTTTTTCTTTTTGCTCCATATAAGATGTTATGAAGTTAATAACAAATGTGGAAATGCTTTTTAGATACACCAAAAGATTTAGTTAGACAAGTTTATGTTGGTGATTGGAGAAGAGGGTACTGCTTGAAATATATATGGTTTCATCTATTCACCATTTGCAGAAATGCAACAACATATAGAAACCAGGGACTGGAAGTATTGAGGGGTGTATCCCTAAGTTGGTTTTTTTTTCCATCCCTTTTTTTTTTTTTTTTTTTATAAACTCTTAAATGCCTTGATGTTGTCTTAATTATATTCTGAGAAAATGTTATGAAGTTGATAACAGTTTTGTACAACTGAACAGTATTTCTTTGCAGGGTGTTATGAGGTCAATAACGACTTTGTATAGATATACAGTAGATGATTAGTCAACATATAGTTAATATATAGAAGGATTCTATGTTTTAAGTTTAAGACTCTAACTGTAAAAGAATTAATCTGAAGAACGATTTCCTCATAGGCCCTTATCGGTACAAATGTTGGCCTGGTTTTGCCCTTACAGGAGGTGTAAAATCTAGTTTTATTTAGATAAAACGGTATGAAGTTAATACTAGTTTTGCGTAGATACAAAATCTGTATTTATCAAGTGTTATGGGGTTAATAACAAATATGAACAAATATTAAGTTGGTGATTGGCTATGCTAAAACTGAGAACCCCCTGGTCCTTCACAGATATAGTTAAAAGATACACCTAAAAACAATAGAAGACACTGGTCAATAGTATTAAAATATGAATGCATTTATAAAAGAGAAAGAAGAAAAAAAAAACCAGATATATAAATGGAGATCCATAAAATAACAAGGGATTCCTCACACATATATTATATCCAAATGCTGGAGACCTAATCAATAACATGCTACCTCACTTTGAAAGATATGTTAACCCTAATACAAGTTCCTATTTCTTTTTTCTTATTTTTTCTTAATTTTTTCTTTATTTTAAACCTTCCCATTTTATTTGGTGATTCTGTCCTGTCCTGCAGTCACAACCAGACCCCCAGAGTATGTTCTCGTAGAGGGAAATTATATGCTATATATATTAGCTCCACATACCATCTTGAATATGGCTAAACACATAAAACAAACTTCATCCGCAAACGACATACATTTGTACTCCGTAAACGCAAAGGGGCTTAACATTCCACACAAAAGATCAGCGGTGTTGAGGGAGAGCCGTAGTCAGGGGTCTGACCTGATGTTTCTCCAAGAAACTCATTTTAGGAAGGGAAAAGAACCCTCAACCTTCGCTCGCCTATTCGGAACATGCTTTTGGGCCTCACACAATAAACATAAAAAAAATGGAGTAGGTATAATAATCAAAAGAGGTATCCCTTTTGTTGAAATCGAAACTATTAGAGATGGGGAGGGAAGATACGTTGTGGTAATTGGCATGCTGTACAATCGCCCAGTAACTATTGTTTCGGTATATGCCCCTAATTCTGGACAACATATATTTTTTAGAAAATTGTCCAATTTAATACTGGATAACCAGAAAGGAATACTTATTATGTGCGGAGACTTCAACGTAGTTTTAAATCCTGAAATGGACAGCTCCTCACACCGCACCTCACTCCCTACCTCCCATTTAAACAAAATAAAAACACACCTTAAAAGCATTGTAGCCCAGGATGTATGGAAAACACTACACCCACAAACTAAAGATTATTCTTTTTACTCATACCCACACGAAACATACACCAGGATCGATTACATATTTACAGATGTAGGAGGCTTGGCTCTATTTAAATCAGCAAAGATAAATCCAATAACATGGTCCGACCATTCCTCGGTGGTTGGCTCCCTCACATGGCCATCTAATCCTATTAAGGATTTTGTCTGGAAGTTAGATGACTTTTTATTATCAGACCCTATGATTGTCTCGAAAATAGAAAAAGTACTGACAGAATATTTTCAGATCAATGCTTCTTCTGAGACATCTCCACAGATGCTATGGGAAGCGCATAAAAGCGTGGTGAGAGGTGAGTTGATGGCTATAAAAGCTTACCTTAACAAAACTAAAAGAGAGGCAATCAAATCATTTTTAGACAGAATTCAACACCTCGAAACTACACATAAAAGTTTCCCATCCGATAAAGATGTGTTAGGGGAGCTAACCATTGAAAGGCAAAAGCTTGCATCTCATTTATCTAAAGAATATAAAAGGAAAGCTCTACACAACCAACAAAAACACTATGAAGGGCGCAATAAATTTGGACGACTCTTAGCGAGATACCTTAAGCACAAAACACATAAAAAATACATCCTGCATATCATCGACGAACAAGGCCACTCACAACATTCCACCCGATGAATAACACATACATTCAGAAATTTCTTTCAGAAACTATACAATATCAAAACCAGTTCTAATCACCATGTTAACGACCCTCAGAAACGCCTACAAATAATAGACAATTATTTTAAGCATTTAAACCTACCTAGCATTACTCAAGAACAAAAAGATAGTTTAGAAGAACCTCTAACTATAGAAGAAATAGATTTAGTAATCAAAAATTTACCTACCGGAAAGACACCTGGCCCTGATGGATTTGGCCACAAATATTACACAATATATCGCGAAACATTGTCCCCACACATATTGAATTACTTCCAGTCCATAGACTCCTCTGAAACATTTTCAGCAAGGGCTTTAGAAGCCCATATAATTTTAATACCTAAACCGAACAAAGCTCCCACTTCCCCTGCAAATTACCGCCCTATTTCATTGCTAAATACTGATGTTAAAATTTTCGCGAAAGTAATAGCCCAGAGGTTAAATAAAATCCTCCCCCACATCATACATTCAGATCAAGTAGGCTTTATTCGGGGAAGAGAGGCCAAAGACAATACGGTGAGAGCTCTCCATTTAATACATCATATTAACAAGAACAATATACCCTCCCTATTTTTATCAACCGATGCCGAAAAGGCTTTTGACCGTATTGCTTGGGACTTCCTGAAAGCCACTCTAACACATATGGGCCTTGGCCCGCAGATTATGTCTCGGATCTTCTCTCTCTATTCCCAACCCAGTGCACGCATCCTGATAAATGGCTCCCTCTCCAAACCCTTTACTATAACGAATGGGACGCGTCAGGGATGTCCCCTGTTGCCTCTTCTGTTTACCTGTATAATAGAAACGTTAGCCACAAACATTAGGAACAATCCACAAATTCACGGTATTAATATTAACACTCAACAATATAAAGTCTCTCTTTTCGCAGATGACATGCTTTTCACTATCACAAAACCAGCGGAATCAATCCCACAATTAGCTAGGGAGTTTGAGAACTTTCACACACTTTCTAACTTTTCTATCAATAAATCTAAATCAGAAATTTTAAATATAAATATAAATAAAACAGAAATACAATCTATTAAAAAAATTACATCTTTCTCATGGTGCTCCTCTACACTTAAATACTTAGGTATTAAACTCGCCCCAACATTTACCGAAATATTTACGATGAACTACATCCCACTTAAACACACAATTATTACTGACCTCTCTTCATGGAGATCTAAACAGATATCTTGGCTGGGACGCATAGAAGTTATTAAAATGAACATCTTCCCAAGAATATTATATTATTTGCAAACATTACCTATCCCACTTCCAAAAAGCTACATACCCTCCATACAAAAAGCATTTAATGAATACATTTGGAACAAGAGACCTCCAAGAATAAATCAACGTATAATGCAATCCCCTAGATCACAAGGAGGAATGGGAGTACCGAACTTAGAAATATATAGACAGGCTATATTTTTACAAAGAGTTGTAGACTGGAACATTCACTCTCAACATAAACGCTGGGTCCCTCTAGAACATTTAATTCATCAGAAACCGCACCTTGGCAGACTATGTTGGTTTAAATCTAATGAACTCCAACCAAAAATAGATGGCAACCCAGTAACGAGGGAGACCTTTCAGGTCTGGAGGAAGACTATTAACACATCACTGTTTATCTCATCTATTCCATCTCCATTGACCTCCCTTTTGGAAAATGGTAAATTCACGTTACGACCCTCCACAGCCTCTATAGAAACAGATAGTCCAAGTAAAGGCTTTACAGTACGCAACATGATCACAAATGAATCAATACGTACGCAGACTGACCTGATAAAAGAGGGATATGAATGTTTTTCAAACTGGTTCACATATAGGCAAGCTAGAAACTACATACTTAAACACAAAGAACATAACAACATGACAAGACCTTTGACAAACTTTGAGTCTCTATGCACACAAACACCACCACTAAGGCACACATTATCCACAATATATAAACTATTAATTCAGAATCCTCCAGGTTATATACCCCCTTACTTGGAAAAGTGGGAAACAGATTTGGGAGTTGTTATAACTCCTCAAATGAGCACTCTAATGCTCCAAGCCACTATGAGATCCTCTATCTCCTCTTCCATTCTGGAACTCAACTTCAAAGTGTTACATAGGTGGTATTTTACCCCACGGAAATTACATAGATTATTCTGTTCCCAATCGAATAAATGCTGGAGATGTGGACACGTTAATAGTAATGATGCACATATGTGGTGGTGGTGTAACGACATTCAAAACTTTTGGAGGCAAGTCATCAATGAAATAGAATCTATATTGGGAACTAGGTTCCCTTTAGACCCTCTGATATGGCTTCTTAATAAACCCCCACACATTAAATACAAACCCTATCAACGCCTATTTACCATCATGACCAATGGAATAAAACAACTAATAGCTAAAAACTGGAAACACAATAGAGCCCCTTCATTGGGTATGTGGGTGGGGAAAGTGACGGATTTAATAGAACTAGAAGAATACTTTTACCTCAAAAACGGGAAAATGGAAATTTATGCAGAGATGTCCCAAACCTGGGAAACTTACACACAATCCAAAAAAGTAAAACACTCAAAAACGCAAATTCGGGAAAGAGAGATGTAATGTTACGGGGACGACAGGCGGGACAGGTCACACCTTTAACCCTTTTTTTTTTATTTTTTATTTTTCTTTTCCTTTCTTCTCTTTTCTCTCTCTTTTACCTAGGATTCCTAGGTTTTGGTTCATTCTTTTAATAAAACAAATTTATTTCAGGTGATGTACTGTTAGAATATAAAATTTAGCAACTGTTGGAAATGTAATTAGAGGAGCTGCGTCTCCATATTTCTGTATCCTTTCTTTGTATTTTCAATAAAGTTGTTATAAAAAAAAAAAAAAAAAATACAAAAACAAGATTAATATTAAAAAAATGTAAACACTATGCCTAGCCTTAAATATGTTGATATCACCTATATGGAAACTTTTCTCCTAATTACTTTTTTTTTTTTTACTGACTATAGTAACAATTATATATGTACAAGTATATTTTAAAATTGATCTAAGTATGGTTTGCAAATGAAGTAAAGTTTATTCTAATTTATTTAAGAGCCTTAATGGGCTGCCCACATGCTTTATACAAAAATATCAATAAATAAAAAGCTAAACTTAATCCTGTAGAATGATTTTTGATTGGAGGGAACTCATGGTGACTTACCTTGTGCACGTTTTAACCATCCATACTCCAACTCCAAGTAGCAGAAGCAAAGAGATCCCAGTTATGAAGATAACTGCCCTGTCAATTTTGACTGTAGAGAAACATCAAGAAATAAGAATATTATTTACAATGTACAGTTTTACAACAGAACGATTGTAAGTGTATTAAAATGTTTCAGAAACTTTAAAACAAAAAAATAAATAAAATACTCGAATTACATTAACCCCTTAGTGACCAGAGCACTTTTCCATTTTCTGTCCGTTTGGGACCAAGGCTATTTTTACATTTTTGCGGTGTTTGTGTTTAGCTGTAATTTTCTTCTTACTCATTTACTGTACCCACACATATTATATACCGTTTTTCTCGCCATTAAATGGACTTTCTAAAGATACCATTATTTTCATCATATCTTATAATTTACTATAAAAAAAATGATAAAATATGAGGAAAAATGGAAAAAAACACACTTTTTCTAACTTTGACCCCCAAAATCTGTTACATATCTAAAACCACCAAAAAACACCCATGCTAAATAGTTTCTAAATTTTGTCCTGAGTTTAGAAATACCCAATGTTTACATGTTCTTTGCTTTTTTTGCAAGTTATAGGGCCATAAATACAAGTAGCACTTTGCTATTTCCAAACCATTTTTTTCCAAAATTAGCGCTAGTCACATTAGAACACTGATATCTTTCAGGAATACCTGAATATCCCTTGACATTTATATATTTTTTTTTAGTAGACATCCCAAAGTATTGATCTAGGCCAATTTTGGTATATTTCATGCCACCATTTCACCGCCAAATGCGATCAAATACAAAAAATTGTTCACTTTTTCACAAATTTTTTCACAAACTTTAGGTTTCTCACTGAAATTATTTACAAACAACTTGTGCAATTATGGCATAAATGGTTGTAAATTCTTCTCTGGGATCCCCTTTGTTCAGAAATAGCACACATATATGGCTTTGGCGTTGCTTTTTGGTAATTAGAAGGCCGCTAAATGCCACTGCGCACCACAAGTGTATCATGCCCAGCAGTTAAGGGGTTAATTAGGGAGCTTTTAGGGAGCTTGTAGGGTTAATTTTAGCTTTAGTGTAGTGTAGTAGACAACCCCAAGTATTGATCTAGGCACATTTTGGTATATTTCATGCCACCATTTCACCGCCAAATGCGATCAAATTAAAAAAAACGTAAAATTTTTCACAATTTTAGGTTTCTCACTGAAATCATTTACAAACAGCTTGTGCAATTATGGCACAAATGGTTGTAAATGCTTGTCTGGGATCCCCTTTGTTCAGAAATAGCAGACATATATGACTTTGGCGTTGCTTTCTGGTAATTAGAAGGCCACTAAATCCTGTTGCGCCTCACACGTGTATTATGGCTAGCAGTGAAAGGGTTAATTAGGGAGTTTGTAGTGAGCTTGCAGGGTTAATTTTAGCTTTAGTGTAGAGATCAGCCTCCCATCTGACACATCCCACCCCCTGATCCCTCCCAAACAGCTCCCTTCCCTCCCCCACCCCACAATTGTCCCCGCCATCTTAAGTACTGGCAGAAAGTCTGCCAGTACTAAAATAAAAGGGTTTTAAAAAAAAAATGAAATTTTTTTTTAGCATATTTACATATGCTACTATGTAGGATCCCCCCCTTAGCCCCCAACCTCCCTGATCCCCCCCAAAACTGCTCTCTAACCCTCCCCTCTGCCTTATTGGGGGCCATCTTGGGTACTGGCAGCTGTCTGCCAGTACCCAGTTTACAATAAAAAGTGTTTTTTTTTCTCTTTGTTTTTTTTTTTTCTGTAGTGTAGCTTCCCCCCCACCCCACCCACAGACAAACCCCCACCACTTTGCTGATTATTTTATTTTTCGATTTTTTTAATCTTTTTTATTTGCACATTTTCTGCAGTGTAGCGGTTCCCACCCGCTCCCTCCCCGTGCACGCGCCCGCCCCCACCCTCCCGTGCACGCGCGCGCGCCCGTGCGCGCCCCCAGCCACCCCCGCCCACGATCCCGCCCCCCTTCACTTCCACAGGGCCATCGATGGCCGCCACCCGCCTCCCGGTCCGGCTCCCACCCACCAACGCAGGTAGCCACCGATCTCCGGTGCAGAGAGGGCCACAGAGTGGCTCTTTCTGCACCGGATTACTTAAAAAGGTTATTGCAGGATGCCTCCATATCGAGGCATCACTGCAATAACCGGAAAGCAGCTGGAAGCGAGCAGGATCGCTTCCAGCTGCTTTCCACACTGAGGACGTGCAGGGTACGTTCTCAGGCATTAACTGCCTTTTTTCTGAGGACGTACCCTGCACGTCCTCAGTCGTTAAGGGGTTAAAATGCTTAGTTTGACTGAGGGCCTATAAATAATATGTAAGAAACTACCGTATAAATCTATGCCTAATAAATAAATGTTTAAAAATACTTAAATATGATGGACAGTTTTAAAAGTAACCCTGTGAAAACAAATAAAAATAAATAGAGAGCTATAAATATCTAAATAAATATAAATGACAGTAATTATTTCATCCTATAAGACATTTTTATACATTTATAAGTCATTTCTTTAAGATTGCTATGTGATTTTTTTTTCTACAACAAAGTCTACATAGCAATTATCAACAAAATATGAACTGTTCTTTGTTTTAACAGTTTTATACTACAGTTGTTCATGTAAATCTGCTATCTTGAGAGTAATCACTACCAGACTACTAGGGCAGATATTTCTATTGGACACATAGAGGCCTATTTATGAAAGGTCTTGCGGACATGATCCGACAGTGCGGATCAGGTCCGCAAGACCTCACTGAATGTGGAGAGCAATACGCTCTCCGTATTCAGCATTGCACCAGCAGCTCTTGTGAGCTGCTGGTGCAACGCCCCCCCCTGCTGACTCGCGGCCAATCGACCGCCAGCAGGGAGGTGTCAATCGACCCAATCGTATTCGATCGGGTTGAATTGCGGCGATTCCTGTGTGTCTTATCAGAGCAGGCGGACAGGGTTATGGAGCAGCGGTCTTTAGACTCGCCAGAAACTCGCCAGAAACACGGCCCTTCAAGCTCCATACGGAGCTTGATAAATAGGTCTCAAAGTGGCCTAGATAACAAGTGGAGCACTATTGGTAGCGCAGTCAGCATTATAAATATTGTGTACCCATGCTTAAAATAAAGCGCAATCTGGTATTGCAAGTGAATAGTACAACAGATTGACTAGAGAATGTTTAGTGCGGCTGACATCTCTTTAGCATGCCCTATACTTTCACTTTAGCAACACTAATAAACATCACTCAGATTACAAGTTGTGAGTTATGTATTGCACTTGAATGTAACACATAACAACTTAAAAAAAATAGTGTGACTGAAGACCTGAAGTGCTAGAGCTAAACTTAACAAATCACATGTAAAACATATTAAAACAAAGTATTACACGTGTGTGTGTATATATATATATATATATATATATATATATATACATATCCATATTAAATGTGAAATATATGCTGTGTTTTTAAATAAAGAGTGTCTAAAAAGTTTTAAAGAGGTATGGTATATGACATCACCATATGTTTTGGCTTTGATTAAAAACCTCAGTGACAATTAATGAATCTATTCCTGTGTCTCTATAGCCCCCTTGTCCCTAAGATTGTTTCAGTACCACCTTCTATCACTTCTCCTAAGTCTTTCTAAACCAAATATGCTACAATTAATTTTGAGTGTTTTATACGTTTCCCTGTCCCCTTATTGCTCCACACCCTCCTTCCTATTGTCCAAAAATACTCCATGATTTGTATTCTTCCTTAATCCATTACCAAATAAATTGTATTTTTCTTCCTATAGGAAACATCATTTGTAGTCCAAAGCAATTACTGAGGAAAGATATGTAGAGAATCTTACCTTGCTTGGTGCTCACATTGCTGCAAGTCACAGTTTGCCACAAAACAAAAAATATAAATGACTTCAGTAAGAAACTAATTTTTACTGATCTCCACTCGCCATCTCTAATCCCACAGAAAATTACTGCTCTGACTAGCTGTAGCAAAGAAATCTTTATGTGTGTGATGTCATAGTAGTACTGTGACATCACTTCAGGTTACCTCTTGCTCTTTTGTTGTATATAATCAGCCAATCAGATTGAGCTCGCATTCTAAGCCAATAGAATGCGAGCTCAATCTGATTGGCTGATTGGATCAGCCAATCGGATTGAACTTGAATCTGATTGGCTGATTCAATCAGCCAATCAGATTTTTTTAACTTAATTCCGATTGGCTGATAGAATCCTATCAGCCAATCGGAATTCGGCGGACGCCATCTTGGATGACGTCATTTAAAGGTACCTCATTCCAAGTTCAGTAGTCGGCCGGGATGGATGCTCCGCGTCGGCGGAGCGAAGAAAGAAGATTGAAGATGCCACCGGAAGAATGAAGAATTTGCTGCCGCTTGGAGGAAGACGTCGCCGGAGGAAGAATTCTTCTTTGCCGCTTGGAGGAAGACATCGCCGGAGGAAGAATTCTTCTTTGCCGCTTGGAGGAAGACATCGCCCGGATCGGATCAGGAGTTCGGCCCGGTGTGGAGAAGACAAGGTAGGGAGATCTTCAGGGGGTAGTGTTAGGCTTTTTTAAGGGGGGTTTGGGTGGTTTTAGAATAGGGGTATGTGTGTGGTGGGTTGTAATGGGGGGGGTATTGTATTTGTATGCAAAAGAGCTGAATTCTTTGGGGCATGCCCCACAAAAGGCCCTTTTAAGGGCTGGTAAGGTAAAGAGCTTTGAAATTTGTTTAATTTAGAATAGGGCAGGGAATTTTTTTTATTTTGGGGGTTTATTATTTTATTAGGGGGCTTAGAATAGGTGTAATTAGCTTAAAAATCTTGTAATCTTTTTTTATTTTTTGTAATTTAGTGTTTGTTTTTTTTTGTAATTTAGTTTAGTTAATTTAATTGTATTTTTAGATAGATGTTTGTAGTTTATTTAATTTATTGATGGTGTAGGTGTATTTGTTACTTAGGTTAGGATTTATTTTACAGGTAATTGGGTAATTATTTTAACTAGGTAGATATTAAATAGTTAATAACTATTTAATAGCTATTATACCTAGTTAAAATAATTAACAATTTACCTGTAAAATAAATATTAACCCTAACATAGCTACAATGTAATTATTAATTATATTGTAGCTATCTTAGGGTTTATGTTATAGGTAAGTATTTAGATTTAAATAGGAACATTTTAGTTTATAAATGAATTAGATTAATTTAATATAAATTTAGTTAGGGGTGTTAGGGTTAGATAGAGTTAATATAGTTAATATAAATACTATAGTAACTATATTAACTATATTAACCCTAATATAATTAGGGTTAATATAGTTAATATATATATAATGTAATACCTATATTAACTATAATATACTTAGGGTTAATATAGATAATATAGCTGGCGGCGGGGTAGGTAGATTAAATAAGGGGTTAATCATTTTAATAGAGATGGCGGCGGTGTAAGTGGCTTACATTAGGGGTTAATAATATTAATATAGCTGGCGGCGGTATAGGGGGATTAGGTTAGGGGTTAATAATTTTTATATAGGTGGCGGCGGTGTAAGGGGTCAGATTAGGGGATAGATAAGGTAGATGGCGGCGGTTTTAGGGGCTCACAGTAGGGGGTTAGTTTATGTAGATGGCGGCGGGGTCCGTGAGCGGCGGTTTAGGGGTTAATAACTTTATTAGGGATTTCGGGGGGGGGGGGGGATCGCGGTTGACAGGTAGATAGACATTGCGCATGCGTTAGGTGTTAGGTTTATTTTAGCAGCCAGTTTAGGGAGTTACGGGGCTCCAATAGTCAGCGTAAGGCTTCTTACGGCTGCTTTTTGTGGCGAGGTGAAAATGGAGTAAGTTTTCTCCATTTTCGCCACGTAAGTCCTTACGCTGCATATTGGATACCAAACTGCGCGGGTTTGGTATACCTGCCTATAGCCAAAAAAACTACGGGCGACGGCAGAAATATACGCGCGTAACTTCTAGGTTACGCTGTATATAGGATACCAAACCCGCGCAAATATTGGCGTCGCCGGCTTTTGCGGGCGACGATTTTTATCGGATCGACCCCCTAATTGTTTGTGAATTGTGTGGGCTGTAGCCATGGCAGACCAACCCCACTTCTTCTTGGTTACACAGGAAAGAACAAAAGGTTTAGACCTTTGTATAAGATAAGGCCAGTGGGCAACTTCAAAATAAATATTTGCATTTTGAAACCCTCAGATGTGTATGTCCATATATGGAGTTTCCTGCCCAAATAGGATAATAGATTTACAGACCCCCTCACTACTCAATACAAAGAGAGCCTAAAAGTCTATAAAAACCCTTTTGGTGGAAGATATGCATCACTAAAGCCAGGAATATATTAATTAGCACATACCTGTTAATTGCCCCTGAGCCAGCTAAATACACATAAGGCAGCTGAACTCATGTTTACCTACAGACATTTGAGAAATATATATATATATATGTGTGTGTGTATGATATATATGTATTGATGTGAATTATACTATATTGGATAAATGTCTGCTGCATTAATAGATGAATAAATGTTTGACATTTTAACAACATTATTTCTTTCATTTCAGACCCACATCTGGTTTTTCATGCATTCAAAATTATTAGAAACATGAAATGTGCTGTATTTATTTAAGATGCAATACAATACCAGGATGTTGAATGCTATGATTCTGTGAAGAAGGATGGTTAACAGTGAGCTGCTTATTAATATGATTACTATAAGTATAATCATATTTAATATTAAAATAATCAGAGAGAATGACACTATATGGTCCCATATATGTTGGCCAGATAAGTTTATTAATACTGAAAATTATAGTAAATAAAATAAACATTTTATAGGTTAGATAATTAAACTGCAGCAGCATTGATGGTAAGACTGCATTTGCTATCCCCTAGGGCAGTGCTTTCCAAACTGTGTGCCGGGACACACTAGTGTGTCGGCAGCAGTGTGTAGGTGTGTCCCTGCTTCAGCACAAATTTTTTTAAATTTAAATTATTTTTTTTTAAATTGTTTTTTGGTTTCTGACTTTCCACCTGCTTGCTACGCATATCACATGGTTGACACGTGAGTGATACCTAGTGGGTCACAGATCATCTTAACCAATTGGCACAGCTCAGTGGGAACTGAAACTATTACCATTGGCAGATTTGGCGGCACATTGGCTCCTGACTGCACGTGTAGTCTCCTTAATCGGCTCGTGACTGCAAGTGTAGCTAGTGAGTGTGACAGCAGTGTGTTTGCAGCGCGGGCAGTAGTCAGTCAGACTCACAGAGCTCTGAGGGTGGCAGCATAAAAACGCTGAGCTGAAGTCAGAAGTCAGTGGGATTTCTTTGCAACTAGCTCCCAGTAGTGCATTGCTGCTCCTGCCCTTGATATATGGATAGGAAGTGGAAGCTTAAAAATGCTTGATGATGAAATATGAGTGTCTTTATCTAATATTACACCAAATATTCCGAAACTGTGTTTATCTCATCAACCTCATACATCCCATTAAAATAGTAAGTAGCTATTGGTGTTATTAAACATGTTTTTTAATTCTTGCACATACTTACTGTTACTTGTAAATACATTTTGTTATTATATAATTTATGTATGTGTCCGTATCTCTTAGTTTAACCTCCTTTTTGCTAGTACAACTGAATTACTGTGTCGCGAAATGATGTAGGTCTACAAAGTGTGTCACCAACATGAAAAGTTTGGAAAGCTCTGCCCTAGGGGATTGAGACTGGTATGACAGCCAAATGAATTGACTGTTTAAAACATATGCCAAACCAAATAGCCTATGAGATTTTCAGATCCCAGAGTGAATCAGAGACAAGCTCTGTTAGGGCCAATCCAAAGACTTTTCATGTTGTTTAGTAAAGTTTAATCTTGCAGTTTTGTGCTGAAGAGCAAGCAAGGGTTTATGCAATATCCTTAGCACTGTCTGACCTGTCACAGAAACTCCAATTTCTATCGATAATCCCTGAGCCAAATCTGAAGTACTTGTCTTGATGCAAATCTGAAGCATTGCCTGTTGCCTGTTTTTCAGAACTAGATTGTGCAAGTAGCGCACTGTCTGTGGCGTCATTTTAGGAGGACAGCCACTGCGGCTCTGATTTTTGGCACTGTGTATCAATCTATACCTCCTGATTACTGCTGCTACTGCTTTTCAGTTGGTCACCAATCTTCCTGTATCCTTTTGTGAAGTCTCACAATCAGATTTTTCAATTCCTCTGGCAATTTACATTTAACTTGTGTTGTGAAAATACTTACCTTTTAATCTTGACAGCCGCTCCAGCTTCCCCCGATCATCACAAGCCTCATCCTATGTCAGAAATGACATCGGTCATCCTCCAATCACGGCTTCCCCCCCGGGGGAATCAGTGTCTGATTCAACGCCGTGATTGGAGGAAGCCGGATGCCTCAGTTTAACCCAGCAAGAGGCTTTGCGATGGGCGGAGGAAGTGATGCAGCGGCTGTCAAGATTAAAAGGTAAGTATTTTCACAACACAAGTGAAATGTAAATTTTGATGAATTAAAGTGCCCCTGTTTTTAATCGAATTTTTAAAAACCGGGCACTTTATCATCAAAATTTACATTCACTTTAAGTTTCTACTTTGGGGCCTGTATTTTCAATATAATCTTTCTAAAGTATTTGTTTTTGATTGCTTATAATAGTAAATGTCAACTTAGAAATAAAACAATTATTGAGAGGTGATACAATTTTGAATAATTTGATATTTAAGTGATATTGCCCAGGGGTGTACTCACTTCTGTTGTATACTGTATATTTAAAAATATCTATTTATAAATACATAGAAGATATTCCCCTATAGGAAGAACATTGGAATGAGAAATATTTATAGTACATACACAGTATAACACTTTATCAAATATGAATATTGCATAACTGTGTTTTTACATGTTTTCATCTGCTTAACTGCAAAGGGCTCCAAATCACTTTTATATATGGTTATATGTGTGTTCATATGTATTTATGTGTTTATATGTGTATATATGTCTGTAAATACATATATACACATATAAATACATAAATACATATGTATACACACACACACATATATATATACTATATATATATATATATCTATCTATATGTACACTCACTGGCCATTTTATTAGGTACACCTGTTCAATTGCTTAGTAACACAAATTGCTAATCAGCCAATCACATGGCAGCAACTCAATGCATTTAGGCATCTAGAAGTGGTGAAGACGACTTGCTGAAGTTCAAACTAAGCATCAGAATGGTGAAGAAAGTTGATTTAAGTGACTTTGAAAGTGACATGGTTGTTGGTGCAAGACGGGCTGGTCGGAGTATTTTAAAAAAAAATGCTGATTTACTGGGATTTTCACTCACAACCATCTCTAGGGTTTATAGAGAATGGTCAGAAAAAGAGAAACTATCCAGTGAACGGCAGTTGTGTTGACAACAATGGCTTGTTGATGTTGATGATGAGGAGAATGGGCAGAATGGTTCGAGATGATAGAAAGGCAACAGTAACTCAAATAACCACTTGTTACAACCAAGGTATGCAGAATACCATCTCTGAATGCACAACACGTCGAACCTTGAAGCAGCAAACGGGGGTCCAACCTGATACTAGCAAGGTGTCTGAAGACATACGGAGCTTGATAAATGGGCCTCAAAGTGGCCTAGATAACAAGTGGAGCACTATTGATAGCGCAGACAGCATTATAAATATTGTGTACCCATGCTTAAAGGGACAGTCTACTCCAAAATTTTTATTGTTTAAAAAAGATAGATAATTCCTTTATTACCCATTCCCCAGTTTTACATAACCAACACTGTTATATTAATATACATATTACCTCTGTGATTACCTTGCATCTATGACTCCGCAGACTGCCCCCTTACCTCAGTGCTATTGACAGACAGGCAGTTTAGCCAACCAGTGCAGACTCCTAAATAACTCCACGGGAGTGAGCACAATGCTATCTATATGACACACTTGAACTAGCACTGTCTAACTGTGAAAAACTTTCAAAATGCTCTGAGCTGAGAGGTGGTTTTCAACGGTTTTAGAAATCAGTTTGAGCCTCCCTAGGTTTAGCTTTTCAAAAATACCACCAAGGGAACAAAGCAAATGTGATGATAAAAGTAAATTGGAAAGTTGTTTTAAATTGCATGCCCTATCTGAATTATGAAAGTTTAATTTTGACTAGATTGTCCCTTTCAAATAAAGCGTAATCTGGTATTGCAAGTACAAGAGATTGACTAGAGAATGTTTAGTGCGGCTGACATCTCTTTAGCATGCCCTATACTTTCACTTTAGCAACACTAATAAACATCACTCAGATTACAAGTTGTGAGTTATGTATTGCACTTGAATGTAACACATAACAACTTAAAAAAAATAGTGTGACTGGAGACCTGAAGTGCTAGAGCTAAACTTAACAAATCACATGTAAAACATATTAAAACAAAGTATTACACGTGCGTATATATATATATATATATATATATATATATATATACATAACCATATTAAATGTGAAATATATGCTGTTTTTTTAAATAAAGAGTGTCTAAAAAGTTTTAAAGAGGTATGGTATATGACAAGGTGTTTAATTTGGAAGGGCTTCTAAGTTTATATATAAGGGTGAATAGTTGTATGTATGTGTGTATATATAAGTATGTCTGTGTATATCTTTATGTATTATTCTCCCCACTTGCTCTAGAATGTATATTTTCTCTTCCCTCCAGTACCAAAGAAGTTGCTTATAACTGCCCATAGGAAGATGTTATCATTAAAAAAAAAAGGTTACTAGTGAGGAAGGATATGTACAGCATCATTACCTTGCTGGGTGCTCACATTGGTGCACATCACGATATGACACAGAATAAAAAAGATATATAATTTCAATAAGAAACTCATTTTGCTGCTCTCCACTCGCTGGCCTCTAGTTATGAAAGTCAGGCGGACCTGATCCGCCAGTGCGGATCAGGTCCGCCAGACTTCGCTGAATAAGTATTCATCATTGCACCAGCAGCTCACAAGAGCTGCTGGTGCAACGCCACCCCCTGCAGACTCACGGCCAATAGGCCGCCAGCAGGGGGGTGTCAATCAACCCAATCATACTCGGGTACGGTTGTATTGTTGCGATGTCTGTCCGCCTGCTCAGAGCAGGCGGACAGGTTATGGAGCAGCGGTCTTTGTGACCGCTGCTTCATAACTGCTGTTTCTGGTGAGTCTAATGACTCGCCAGAAACACGGGGCATCAAGCTCCATACAGAGCTTGATACATATGCCCCAATGTCTAAACTCCAACAAAAACTTACTGCTCTAACTGGCTGTAGCTAGGGAATCATTGTGTGTGATGTCATTGTGTTACTGTGACATCATTATCACTGGATTATCTAGTATTTACACACTAATAACTATGACAACTCTAATAACAATTTGAAACAAATAAAACAAATATATACAACTGTCATTTCCACTTTTATGTAAATTATGCAACTGAAGCAGATCAGTGAGCTATTAAACATGCATTATACTCAATGATTCTGTCACTGTGTAAAATGGGGCAGCATTTAACTATGGACATCAGCAGGAATTATCTGTTGCCCAAAGAAAAAAAATGCTGGAAGTATCTATCATGCAATCAGTATTCGCACCCATGAGCCATAAAGTAATATAATTAAATGTACATCTGATATTGCTGTATTAGTTTCAAATTACATTTGAACAGTTTTTTTTCTTTATAATTAAGTGAAAAATAGCATATTTTATACTTCTCTTTCAGTTAAGTGCATTGTCCTTTTAAGATGCTCTCTTTCATTAAAGCTTTAGTAAAGCAAGCCAACAGTTAACATTATTTTATGTTTAACAAGCCTAGTGTACTGCCTTTACTAGGAACATACAGCATAAAGCATATTCTAAGCATTATCAGTCAGGGCTATCACCATATGTTTTGGCTTTGATTAAAAACCTCAGTGACAATTAATTAATCTATTCCTGTGTCTCTATAGCCCCCTTGTCCCTAAGATTATTTCAATACCACCTTCTATCACGTCTCCTAAGTCTTTCTAAACCAAATAGGCTACAATTAATTTTGAGTGTTTTATAAGTTTCCCTGTCCCCTTATTGCTCTACACCCTGTTCCTATTGTCCAAAAATACTCCATGATTTGTATTCTTCCTTAATCCATTACCAAATAAATTGTATTTTTCTTTCTGTAGTAAACATCATTTGTAATCCAAAGCAATTACTGAGGAAAGATATGTAGATAATCTTACCTTGCTGGGTCCTCACATCGTTGCAGGTCACAGTTTGCCACAAAACAAAGCAATAAATGACTTCAGTAAGAAACTCATTTTTACTGCTCTCCACTCGCAGTCTCTAATCCCACAGAAAAATACTGCTCTGACTAGCTGTATTAAAGAAATCTTTGTGTGTGTGATGTCATAGTAGTACTGTGACATCACTTCTGGTTACCTCTTGCTCTTTTGTTGTATATAGACTGATACCTATAATAATGTATAATGATAGTGATTTAAAAAAAATATATATTTTAATATGATCCTGATATCTATAGAATGATAATGAGTACATTTTGCTTTATAAAGATGCTATGTATTTATGTATTGATGATAAACAAACTTTACCACATACACAGTTCTTAGCTATAAACTTGATAGTGTCAGGGTATCTGTGAGTAACATTAAATAAACTGCAGCTAAAACCTCATTTTTTGTGAATTGTGTGGGCTGTAGCCATAGCAGACCAACCCCACTTCTTCTTGGTTACACAGGAAAGAATAAAAGGTTTAGACCTTTTTATAAGATAAGGCCAGTGGGCAACTTCAAAATAAATATTAGCATTTTGAAACCCTCAGATGTGTATGTCCATATATGGAGTTTCCTGCCCAAATAGGATAATGGATTTACAGACCCCCTCACTGCTCAATACAAAGAGAGCCTAAAAGTCTATAAAAACCCTTTTGGTGGAAGATGTGCATCACTAAAGCCAGGAATATAGTAATTAGCACATACCTGTTAATTGCCCCTGAGCCAGCTAAATACACATAAGGCAGCTGAACTCATGTTTACCTACAGACATTTGGGAAATATATATATATATATATATATATATATATATATATGTGTGTGTGTGTGTGTGTGTGTATGATATATATGTATTGATCTGAATTATACTATATTGGATAAATGTCTGCTGCTTTAGTAGATGTATAAATGTTTGACATTTTAACAACATTATTTCTTTCATTTCAGACCCACATCTGGTTTTTCAAGCATTCAAAATTATTAGAAACATGAAATGTGCTGTATTTATTTAAGATGCAATACAATACCTGGATGTTGAATGCTATGCTTCTGTGAAGAAGGATGGTTAACAGTGAGCTGCTTATTAATATGATTACTATAAGTAATAATCAGATAGAATGACACTATATGGTCCCATATATGTTGGCCAGATAAGTTTATTTATACTGAAAATTATAGTAAATAAAACATTTTATAGGTTAGATAATTAAACTGTAGCAGCATTGATGGTAAGACTGCATTTCTGGTTGTTTGCTGTCCCCTAGGGGTTTGAGACTGGTATGACAGCCAAATGAATTGACTGTTTAAAACATATACCAAACCAAATAGCCTATGAGATTTTCAGATCCCAGAGTGAATCAGAGACAAGCTCCGTTAGGGCAAATCGAAAGACAAGCTCCGAGGGCCTATCATATCAATTTCACCAATGATTAGAATAAAAATGTGTGGGGTATATCACGTGATATAACCTCATGCAAAGGAATAGAAGAGGCTGTCTGCTAAATTTTTGACTGATAACTATGCAGCCATATTGGGACACAGTCACTATAAGCAAAATTGGGCTACCTTTTATTATACATATTGCAATACCTTTATTCATATGAGGTGAAACAAGAAATTCTGGAAACTGAAACATCGGTTTGGTTATTTGGGGTAAAGTATACACGATTGATAAATATACATATAATATTTAAATCAAAGGTATTTGGTAACTATAACTAGACTGTAGTTAGTAATTTTAAAAGGGCATAATTTCTATTTTAAGCTCATGTTCATAGTCCTGTGTAGTTTAACTAGTCATATTTAGTGCTAAGTAATTCATATTTGCAACTGTATATATATTTTAGAACTTGCCTTAATTGTAGCTAAAGTAAGATTTATTTCAGCTCAGATAACTTGGCATAGAAATTGGCTGTTTAAGTATCTTGTTATATTGTTTAACTAGGCACTGTGAAAGTTAGCGATCCATACTCTGGTATTTTATTGTGGTATTTTAATGTGCTCATTGTGAATAAGGTAAATTGTAAATGTATATTTTTATGATCTTTGTATAGAATATTATAATAGCATAAGTGTGGATCATTTGATTCATAATCTGGTTTTCTATAAATATAATTCAATGTCTTTATAACTTTAACTAATATAAAGAATTTAGGAATAAAATATTAATTTTAATTGTTTCCTATATGCATTTTATTGGGGGTTTGTTTTAATGAATAATTATTAAATAAATTGTATTATAACCATATACCGACATATTATTTGGAGGCACCACAGTAGATATTATTAAATTTATCACATTGATATAATATATTTTGTAGTAAATATAAATTATCTAAATAAAAAAATATTATTAATTTTTTTAAATTTTAAGATACATTTTTTTTTCTCTCTTGTTGGTCAAAATTGTATTAGCGTTTTAATTTAACTAAATACTAAGCCAATATAATAATGTCTGTTACTAGAAGTGAATCAATTAATTCTATAAATAGTGTTGAAATATGTTCCCCAAGATTACCCCTCACTCAGGGCGATGTCCTTAAGATGGACATTATAGGCTACATAAAAAGAGGTTTAATATTGCGGGTGATTTAAATGATTATATGGATATGCTTTAAATCAAGGCTAAAAATATTGCTATTATGACATTTTGGGAAGTATCCCTAAGTGTGATGCGGGAATCCAGACGTGGACCCGTTGCTCAGTGTGCCTAGAGGGATATGGCTGCACCTCACTGACGAGGCCCACAATAGGCCAAAACGTACATCGGGGGTTTTGCTGTTTCTCTTGTTCAGAGAGGGATTTCCTGGTATTTCGGGGCTGGACTGTACTGGGAAGGCAAGATCTGTCTGAGATGCTTCAGGAAAGTTCTCTGTGAAAGGCACATGTTGGCCAAAATGAGGCTGCTTCTTGGGTGGTAACTAGCCATAGAGCAAGCTATTATGCTATTGTTCGTTCCCAGGTTGAGCGCTTCTCTCTTTTTATTTATGTAAATTATGACATTTTGGGAAGTCTCCCTTAGTGTGATGCAGGAATCCAGACGTGGACCCGTTGCTCAGTGTGCCTAGAGGGATATGGTTGCACCTCACTGACAAGGCCAGCAATAGGCCAAAACGTACGTCTGGGGTTTTGCTGTTTCTCTCGTTCAGAGAGGGATTGCCTGGTATTTCGTGGGCTGGACTGTACTGTGAAGTCAGGATCAGACTGATGTGCTTCAGGAAAGTTCTTCTCTGTGAAAGGCACATGTTGGGCAAAAAGAGGCTGCTTCTTGGGTGGTAACTAGCCATAGAGCAAGCTATTATGCTATTGTTCGTTCCCAGGTTGAGCGCTTCTCTCTTTTTATTTATGCAAATTATGACATTTTGGGAAGTCTCCCTAAGTGTGATGTGGGAATCCAGACGTGGACCCGTTGCTCAGTGTGCCTAGAGGGACATGGCTGCACCTCACTGACGAGGCCCACAATAGGCCAAAACGTACGTCTGGGGTTTTGCTGTTTCTCTCATTCAGAGAGGGATTGCCTGGTATTTTGTGGCTGGACTGTACTGTGAAGTCAGGATCAGACTGATATGCTTCAGGAAAGTTCTTCTCTGTGAAAGGCACATGTTGGGCAAAAAGAGGCTGCTTCTTGGGTGGTAACTAGCCATAGAGCAAGCTATTATGCTATTGTTCGTTCCCAGGTTGAACGCTTCTCTCTTTTATTTATGCAAATTATGACATTTTGGGAAGTCTCCCTAAGTGTGATGCAGTAATCCAGACGTGGACCCGTTGCTTAGTGTGCCTAGAGGGATATGGCTGCACCCCACTGACGAGGCCCACAATAGGCCGAAACGTACGTCTGGGGTTTTGCTGTTTCTCTCATTCAGAGAGGGATTGCCTGGTATTTCGGGGGTGGACTGTACTGTGAAGTCAGGATCAGACTGATATGCTTCAGGAAAGTTCTTCTATGTGAAAGGCACATGTCTGGCAAAAAGAGGCTGCTTCTTGGGTGGTAACTAGTCTTAGAGTAAGCTATTATGCTATTGTTCATTCCCAGGTTGAGCGCTTCTCTATTTTTATTTATAAAAATATTGCTATTGATGATGGAAGGTGGAATGAAAAACGTGAATTATTCCAAGAATTATTAAAAATTAATCAATGCAAAATCTCCAAAAACGGGATGAACTAATTCTAAAATCTTGGCCCCTTGTAATATGCATTATTGACAAAATGTCTACACTTCTTATCGAAATGGAATTGCAAATACAGGGGCTAGATAATGGTATTCGCTCATCATGCAAGTGCGAAGAGAGTTTAGAAATGGCTGAAAATGAAATTGTTACATTTAAGCAAGACATGGCCACCTTAGATAAGCATAACCTAAATTTACTAGCCAAAATACAAGAGTTAATTAAATAACTCGCACAAAGCCAGAAAGAGCTTAGTGAATTAAAAAGACAATATCGTCATAATGAAAATCCCTCTATTAGCAACGACGATAATGCAAATAATTCTAACTCCCTTAAGGAATACATCAGAAATAAACTGCAGAAATTTAGGGAAGAATTTAAACAAAGAACCCCTATTGGGTCAGAGATTCATATACCAAATAGACAGTCACCTCATGTTATAAATTCAGGGAACTGCTATACCTCAGATGAGGAGGGGGAGGGCATCTCTAGTAGTGAGTCAGAGGGAGGAGATAGCTACCCAAATAGCCCACGTAGTACTAATGTACGTAGGGGGTCTCCACCATAGTAAATATAGGGCAGATAGGGGGCACTCCAGACCCAAAAATAAGGTACCTAGGAAAGCCCAAGATACGTCTAATAAGGTACATGACACCCCTAAAATAATTACTTTCTTAAAGGATGCAGTACCTAAATTTTCCAAAAACAGAACCACTTATATAATTGACCACTTAGAGGCCTTTGAAAATGCTTTATCCATAATGAATGTTACTAGTGAGCAGTCAAAAATTAAATTTCTGCCCTGGGTATTTGAGGGTAAACATCACAAATTCTTTGCTTCACTAAAAGATATGAATATTCATTCCTGGAATGAAACACAAAATCAGTGCAAAAAGGAATTTGGGAAATATCGCCCCAAAACTGCAGTGAAAATAGCTGTATACGGTTTAAAATGTGGAGCGAATCAAAGCCCTATAGAATTCCTTTCTGTACTGAAAAGTGCATACAATATGGCCGAAGACTACCCCATATTTGAAAGCTCAGAATTTGTAAATTTATTTTCGAAGCATTGCCCGCGCACATCAAAGTTAATTTAGCTAGAGATTTTGATGAGCACTGATCATTGGACTGGCTGATCAAAGAGAGTACAAAGTTATACTCTATTCAGCAGTCCGGTGAACAGGGGGTTAAAAGGGAACCAAAACCCAGTCCTAAAATTGTGGTAGAAACTAGGGTGTCACCTAGCCCCCTCAATTTGGAGTCTAATAAGAAAACCGATGCGGAGGTGGCCCGAGAAAACAGGCCACCCCCACAAAGTTTTAAATCTGCCCCTCCCCCAACACGGCGCAGAGAGAATATACTCAAAATGGGGGGCATACCCAGGTAAATAATTATCCTCAAAGAGATGAATACTCACAAGGTAATCAGTATCCTCGTAAAAATAAATACCAAAAGTGGTAAAAATACTCTCAGGATAACCAGACACCCAAAGTAAATAGTGCTCCCCAAGATATTAATGCTGAACGAGTTGAACCCCAAAGACAACCACGTCAAAATAGGAACAATAGTTATGATTCTGAGGGATCCCAACGATCCAGGAATCAATACCCTGGGACATAAAAAAATCGGTCCATTCAAGTGGGCCAACTCAGTACGCAAGTTAGTCAATTGTGTATGCTATTTACTAATATGAGTCAAGCTTTGACGGCTCAGAACCCTAACAATTCTTTTTTAGGGGTACAGCCAGTGGTCAGCAGTGGGCCACAGGCACAGTCATAAATACTGCAGTATTACCTGAAAGAGAGGGGAGAGATATACCAAATAAAATGCTAAATGTCAATAATGATACTAATTATGTTCTCTCCCTACAGACCAGAAACTGACGATTTAGCTGTGATGACAAGCAACCTCAGCCTGGAAGCTCTAACAAATCTCTTCCTTTACAGTATTCTCTTAACCGTATTTCCACAGATGCAGTACACAGGAACCCGGGCAGCCCTATAACAGGGGGATGGACTGGTAAGAATTAAAGGGACAGTCTAGTCCAAAATAAACTTTCATGATTCAGATAGGGCATATAATTTTAAACAATTTTCCAATTTACTTTTATCACCAATTTTGCTTTGTTCTCTTGGTATTCTTAGTTGAAAGCTTAACCTAGGAGGTTCATATGCTAATTTCTTAGACCTTGAAGGCCACCTTTTTACAGAATGCATTTTAACAGTTTTTCACCACTAGAGGGTGTTAGTTCATGTGTTTCATATAGATAACACTGTGCTCATGCACGTGAAGTTACCTGGGAGCCAGCACTGATTGGCTAAACTGCAAGTCTGTCAAAAGAACTGAAATAAAGGGGCAGTTTGCAGAGGCTTAGATACAAGATAATCACAGAGGTAAAAAGTATATAAATATAACTGTGTTGGTTATGCAAAACTGGGCAATGGGTAATAAAGGGATTATCTATCTTTTAAAACAATAAAAATTCTGGTGTAGACTGTCCCTTTAAGTTTCTTCTGCATCAGGTAACATGGCGGATTCAGGTAAAATGTGGCAAAGCCCACAGATATGTAATCATGCTAATTTTATGTGTGAAATGGTAGAAACTGCAGGAAGATATTATGTATGTGCTAAACTCCAGAATTCAGTCTCCAACCCTATCATGGGATTAAATGATACTGGATCTCAGGCAACTATTTTATCCCACAGGTACTACACACAGATAAATGAGCTAACATCCCACAAACCTAAAAAAAAAGAATTTGATGGTTCACTAATAGGAGTTCTGGGTGACTCTCTAAAAGTCTACGGTACGGCATGGTTAAAACTAAGGCCTGGGAACAGAATAATAAGACACCCTGTCATTATAGAGGATCTGCCAAATGATTGTTTAATTATTGGTTAGTGATCGCCTGAAGCGATTAAGCACCATAATTGATTGCATAAATAATGTAATTTGGTCACAAGTAAAAAGGCCTTTTAATTATGAGAGGTCCGGTATATCTCCCACCCGACATAACTGTCACATGGTGGAAGAGAAGTCAGATGCTGTGGAGATTCATTTCAGGAATAACTCTGTACCTGAAATCACTATTTTACAAATAGATGATCAGACTCCTTTAAGTGGCTCTGGAAAGATAGCAAATATCTCCTTAGACGGCGATGTATTAACCATACCTCTCCACAAGGGGGATCATAAAATCCCTAAAGGGGGAGGCCACACTCAATACCTCGCAGGAATTGAGAGAGTTAAGGATGATCTATTTATCCCTATGCAAGTGCATGACCTTGGTAAAATCAAATATGCTAAATTGAACCTAAAACAGGAAGCTAGCTATATAAGCGAAGGCTTATTAGCGCAGATAGCTGAACCTGAAGTGATTAATACCTTTCTCCCCAAGAACACTGTGTCCATGGCCTGGATGACAGGTTTGAAAGCTATAACATCACAGCTAAGTGCTTATTATATGTCTCTATAGGTAATAAATCAGCAAAGAACCTGTTTTTAGTTTTAAATACTCCCCATAATCAAATATACATTGGCAATGATCTCTTACATAGATATGAAATACAAATAGATTTGATTAACTCTTGCCTCTGGAGCAGGTTAAAGGGGGACCCTGAAGTATTTCAGGATGAAAATGCCGCCCTGAAATCAAACCAGCAAATGCCATATGCTGTGAATATGCAGGTGTCTAACGATGTAATCCATGCTGGGGCTGATAAATTCCTCTTATCCTTACAGGTAAAGAGAGGCCAGAAATTAAAAACTTCTGAAACACTAATTTGCCTCTCCCATAGAATGCAAAATCTGGGTATAACAATGACCCATACTCCTATGGTAAATATTGGAACTATTCAAGGTATCCAAGGGAACTACCATAGGATATGCGCTGGAATCAAATTATTACACTTTTGGATTCCAGAATAATGTAATTGGGCTAATACCCGAAGGATACTTAACTGAAGAACAATAAATAGAACAATCCTTTGCATCTATGCCAGAGGGATTATTTACAATTCAGTCTATTTATCCCTTCAGCTCAGAGGAAGGCAACTGTAAAATTGAAGAAGCCTCTCTAGTATTTGATCAGTCGATAAAAGATCAAGAATACCCCAATACTCAGAGTCATGGGGGCAATGAAAATTATAATCAAGGGGACTTCACCTCTAGGTCGGAAGAAGCCTATGAAATAGGACAGCCTGAAATCTTTCCAGGATTTCAGCAAATAGTCGAAGAGCAAATATCTTTAGCTAATGGCTATTCCAGTGATGATGAATGCAGACAGCTACGAGAACTCCTGATGGATGGAGTACAAGGATATTTTTGCTAGGGATTCTTATGACTGTGGGACTATAGACTTGCACACTGCAAGAATCCAAACAGATCTCAATGCACCACCTGTCTTTGTTAAACAATACAGATTCCCTTTAGCCTTATATGATTCTCTTGCAGAAATCATAAGGAACCTGGAAGAATGGAGTATCATCCGACAGCTGCACAGCTCTTATAACAATCCTATTCTAGTTGTTCTTAAACCCAATGGACAATGGCGTTTGTGTGCTGACTTAAGACAGCTAAACAAACGAGTGTACATGTCTGGCTGGCCTGTGCCATATATTGACCAGTGCCTAGCACAGATGCAGGGATCTAAATTATTCACTGCCATTGATTGTGCACATGGATATTGGACCATAAAGGTACATGAAAAGGACCAGTATAAGCTTGCATTCTCGTTCCAAAAGGTCCAGTATGCATTCCAAAGGCTCCCGTTTGGATACATAAATTCAGAACATGAATTTGCTGTATTCATGCGCAAGGCTATGCCTGATGCATTGGAAAGGGGGACCTTATCTTATGTTGATGATGTTTTAATCAAAAGCACAGACTTTGAAAAACACATCACAGAACTTAAACACGTCCTCAGTCAACTTAAAAGGGCAGGTGTCAAATTATTGCTACAAAAAGCTCAATGATGCCGCACTCGTGTAAACTTTTTGGGACATGAAGTTACTTCTGAATGGTTAAATCCTCAGAAGAAAAAGGAATTGAGATCATTCCTGGGTATGACAAATTATTCTCGCAAATGTATTGATAATTATGCAGAATTAACTAAACCACTACTACTTCTTCTAAAGAAGGACGTGAAATGGCACTGGAGTGAGACTCAAGAGACAGCCATCAAAGAGCTGAAGAGAAAACTCACTCAAGCACCTTACTTAGCGTACCCTGAAGGGGGTAAACCTTTCTACATAGAGACAGGTTACACAGATATAAGCATGAGTGCTGTTTTATACCAAAAGCATGATAATTAAAGCAAAGTCATTGCTTTTGCGAGCAAAACTCTATCCCCAGTAGAAATAAAATTAAGTGATTGCAAAAAAGCCCTCTTATCTACTGTATGGGCTCTACAAAATTTCTGCAGCTATATAAAGGGCGAGAAAATTATTATAGAAACGGCCCACCAGCCTTTGCTATACCTGCAAAGTGAGAGAATAAGAGATGGGAATTTGTATAATAGCCGCATAACAGCTTGGACTCTTTCCTTAAAAAGGCTGGCCTTTAAAAATTCGCTGCAAGCATAATAAAAAGAATCCAGTCGCACAGGGGCTTGCTGAGCTCCACGACTGTACTGCTAATGATCATGGGGAAGAGTTATTAGAAGATGATTTTCTGGAGGAATAATTGCTTTCCCCATATACAATATACAATGAGGACCATTGTCAAACATTACCCTGGGTATATGTTGATGGTTGTTCTTACCATGCCACTATTGAAAATGAGCGCAGATTAGTTGCCGGCATCGGTATAACTTGGGCAAATGGATTCCCAAATATTTCTGTAGGTTTCAACATTGGACCAAGATCCAGTCAAGTTGCAGAACTAACTGCTGTTCTGAAAGTTATTGAGATGGCTAATGAACACGGTATTCATGAATTTGTGATCATTACTGACTCAAATTATGTGCGTGACAGTTTTGTTGAATACCTGCCAACTTGGAAAAGAAATGGCATGCAGAAAATTAACAACAAACCAGTCAAGCAGGGCAAGTTGTTCCGCAAGATTGATCATCTAGTGGTGTCCAATTATTTAACCATACACTGGAAGAAGACCAAGGGTCATTCCAGGGTTCTAGGTCCTGATAAGGAAGGCAATGATCTTGCGGATTCATTAGCCAAACAAGGAGCCATAACTGAGGCCTATAATTGTAAAATTTTTAAAATTCACGGATAAAGTCAATATGATGAGGAATTATAGGAAAGCATTTCCAGTATTTCTAGAACAAAATAAAATAATGTTATTCCAAGATTTCTCATCAGAAACCTCCGCAAAAAGAAGACTAATGTCGCCTTTTTGCTCGAAGTTGATCAAAGCAAACTACAATGTTAGATTAATGTACCCGGCCAGGCTAAGTGTACTAATAGACGGAGAGCCTAAGACACTTGAGACTCCCCAGGAAGCAAGAACATTTTGTAGAGACAATGGCATAGATTAAGAAAGTATAGACTAAACATAAGTGGGAGTTATGGTTCGCAGCCTATTTTCCTTTTCCTGTTTTATATGAAGATGGTATTCAATTTTATGTTTGGAATTTTTCCTGGGTGGGTTCTATTTAATAATATGCGGTTGATACATTATTCTACTGTGTATAGGATAAAAAACTGTACAACTCATGATCCTCTACTGTGCTGCGGCCGGGGGGAGGGGAGGGTAGTGTATCCTTTTTTTTTTTTTCTCTCTCTCTCCCCTTTTCTTTTCTCTTCATCTCTCTCTGCCTATTGGCAGCAAAGGTTCTAATTATATGGCAAATGAGTAATAACTTACATATTCTGCCGCGAAATAAGATTGTCTATAGTGGTGCAAACTTACACGCTCGAGGTAAATGAGTGAGAATCTAAAAATAGTCTCATGGAATGTGGGTGGAATTTCTTCCCCAAGAAAACGAAAATCTATAATTAAATTGTTGGGATCACACAAACCCCACATAGCAATGTTGCAAGAGACACACTTGATTGAGAGTGAAGCAATAAAACTAAAGACCAGATGGGTGGGCGATGTAATTACCTCTGATTATGATAATAGGAAAAATGGGGTAGCAATTTTAATAAATAAGTTATTACCGCATAGAATAATAAAAAAAATAATAGACCCAACAGGTAGATTTTTGATTGTCCATATTGAAATAAATAAAACGCTGTTTATTCTGTGTAACCTATATGGTCCCAATAAGGTGGATTGCCAATTCTGGAATGCACTATCAGATAAATTACTGGTCTATAGAGATCAAAATTTGATTATAGGGGGGGGGGATTTTAATTCGTTTTTTTCCCCTAATGTAGATAGGTTAAATAGTAAGTGTAGGACTAAAAGAGACAGGAAAACACGTATACTACATACATTTTTCCATAAAACTGGGACAAAAGATATTTGGAGGCTTCAAAATCCAGATACTAGAGCCTTTTCTTGTATCTCTAAATCACACCAGATATTTTCGCGAATTAATATGTTTCTAATAGCTGATATAATGAAGGGTAGGAAAGTAAGGGCAGAGATATGTGATATAATGATATCAGACCATGCTGTAATCCTACTAGATTTACAACTAAAAACCTATCAAAGACAAACCAATAATTATGTATTTTTCCCTAAATACTTAGCAAAAAACCCCACTTTTCAAAAATGGCTGAAGAGTAGATGGCAAGAATATGCAATATACAACAAGTCATATGAAAACAAGCCTGAAGTATTTTGGGAATGTGGTAAAGCGGTTTTAAGGGGGGAGGTAAAGGCCTATCTCTGTAAAATTAAGAAGAAAAATAAACAGCAGGAGGAACAGCTCTCTAATGCAGTAAGAAATAGTTTCAACGCATACGTAGCCCAGCCAAGGAAAGCTCAGTGGGAGAAATACACAAATTTAAAGATGCAGAGAGACTTACTCCTAAAGCAAAACATGATACAGGAAGATATGCATATAAAAGCTCTATATGGTGGCTTTAGGGGAAGGTCAGCTAAATATCTAGCATATATAACAAAAAGCAGATCTAAAAATAATATAGGGGCAATTAAACAGGGATCACTTAGAGTTACCACAAATAAAGAGATACAGAAGATTTTTGTAGAATTTTTCAAGAATATATACACGGCAGGTACAGTCAATCTAGAGGCAAAAAATAAATTTTGGGATAAAGTTAAATTACCCAAATTATCACAGGAGACATTGGAAATTATTAACGCCCCAATCTCATTAATTGAAATCGAACAAGGAATAAAAAACCTCAAAGGTAATAAAGCACCAGGACCTGATAGGCTACCGGCGGAATTTTATCAAATGTTATCAGAAGAAATCCCTCCAGTTTTATATAACGTATATAACAGTTATTTTTTACAACATAAGCAATGCTCGACTGGCTTTGCCGCGTCCAACATTTCACTTATCCTCAAAAAAGACAAAGAAAACCCAGCATCATATCGTCCAATATCTTTACTTAATATAGATTATAAGTTACTGACTTCCATAATAGCTAATCGTCTAAAACCATTCATATCTGATATTATTCATGACAACCAAACTGGCTTTATGCCTGGGAGAAATCCTGTCAAAAATATTCGGAAAACAATGTTGATAATAGAATACATGCAAGATAAAATTAAGAATGGTAGAGGGGATGGGGTGTTGGACGCGGCAATTTTATCCGTTGATGCTGAAAAAGCTTTTGACTATATCAGTTGGGATCATCTACTTACGACACTTGATAAATTCGGATTTAAAGATAACATTACAAACTTAATAAAAATCTTATACAATAACCCGTTGTCAGCGGTAGTAGTTAATGGGATTACGTCTGAGAATTTCAGAGGGACCCGACAGGGTTGTCCCCTATCCCTGTTACTATTTAACTTATCAATTGAACCTTTTGCAAATCGTCTAAGAGATTGTCTGTCGGGGATTTATATCGGAGACCAAAAAATGGTGCTCTCTCTCTATGCAGACGACTTGCTGGTATATCTAAGTAATATTGGAGAAACTCTACCAATATTATTGGAAGAAACTCAATTATTCAGCGAGATCTCAGGTTATATGATTAATTTGGGGAAATCGGAATTGTTATGGTTAAAAAAGCCATCTAATTTTAAAGGGTTATTACCTTTTAAAGAAACAACACAGATGAAATATTTAGGTATTATACTGTCCAAGAATATGACGGATTGCTATGAATTAAATTATCCCAGAGTATTCAGGGAATGTAAAAGAAAACTTTTAATGTGGTCTAATCTTCCTATCTCTTTAACAGCTAGAGTAATGCTAATCAAAACTGTCCTATTTCCTAAAATTTTATATTTATGTCAGAACATTCCCTTATTATTATACAAAAAAGATATCAGATGCTTTAATAAACAATGTACACAATTTATATGGGCCGGGAAAAGGCCTCGGATTGGCCTAGATAAATTGCAATATAATAAAGTATCGGCAGGTCTGGATTTTCCGGACTTAGAGGTTTATAACTTAGTAACTACATTTAAATATGCAATGGACTGGGTAACAACCCAAGAATATTTAACAATCGGCTACATAGAAAAGTATATGACTGAACCATTTAATTTAGGAACACTCCTACATTGCCCTATAAATAAAATACTCAAGAGAATTTCAAGAATGATAATATTTATCAATACAATAAAGGCATGGCAACAGGTCTGTGCCAGAGTACAGGTAAACCCCTATTGTACAAATTTACTTAGTATTTGCGATAATCCAGAATTTTATCCTGACCTCACACAAACAGTATTCCACCGCTGGAAAAGGAAAGGCTTAATATTTGTCAGGCAATTGTTGTCAGAAGACTTGACGGTTAATTCATTTATAAATTTAGCTAGAATTTATAATCTCCCGAAAAAAGATACGCCACTTTATTAATAATTTACAAACCAAATATAATCCTAATTGGTCCATGGGGGTTTTAGATAATGCTATTAAACTATATGAAAGCGGCAAGACATCAATCTCAATAGTTTATAAAATGATTAACTCCTTTAATAATGAAGAGCATTTGAGGGTAATAAAAGACAAATGGTATAAAGAGTTTCCTAATTTAACGACAAAGGAAATTGGACAATCTCTGAAACTAAGTTACAAATATTGGGTCCCCACCAATTGGAGAGAATCATACTTGAAACTGATTAGGAAAATCTATATAACTAACGCTAACATATCTAGATGGTACGGAACTAACCTAGCTTGCCCTAAGTGTAGCGCAGAGAAGGCAGATATTATTCATTATTTTTGGAGCTGCCCTAAAGTTAGCCAGTTATGGAGACAAATTAATTATTGGATAAAGAGGAAGCTTTTTATAGAATTTGATATTCAAATTTTCCATGTCTTTTTCCTAGTAAAATATTCAGAAAAACATAAAGACAATGAGTTAATCAATACTATAATTTTTGTAACTAGGAATCTAATCCTGAAGGATTGGAAAGGGGCGAAAGTCCCTAAATTGGTGGCCTGTAAAAATGGGCTAGTCAAACAATGTATGCTAGAACAATATGGTCTACGAGAGTTATCCAACCCTCTATTAGAATTTTTTTTTAAGAAATGGAAAAAGTTAATTCTCTCTTTACCTTTGAATATACGAACTCAACTGACAGCCCCATTCAGGAATACAGAATATGTCATGATTAATATTATAACAGGGTCATTTCCTCAAAGTTGGGGTGGAATGTAAAGGGAGAGAGAGAGGGGAAGGGAAAGAGAATTATTATAAGGGTTTTTTTTTTGTTTTTTTTGTTCTTCTTCCCCCCCCCCCCTCCCTGGGAGCATACCAGGCTCAGAGGATAAACTGTTGCTAACACATTAATGTGCTATGACGTTTTATAGACACTTTCTTGGCAAGCTATGAAAGATAGGTCTAAACTGAAGATTTCATGTTATAGTTTACTTAATCTACTTGTTACGACAGCTATGCTATTCTTTGTTATAAGTGCTAGACCTATGCTTTAACCAGACCGTAATTATGTATGGTATTTCAAGATTGTTATATGCAAACGTGAATAATGCAGAGTGTATTTTAATTCTGTATCCTTGAAAGTTGGTAGCAATAAAGCTTTGAAAAAGTAAAAAAAAAAAAAAAAATGATGACTGGTAGAAGAATGGTTCTACTTCAGCATCTACTGTACTGTACATTAGACCAGAACTTGATAAACACTGCCAATATGCATCAATATGGGGAGAACTTAAAGGGACATTAAACCCAAAAAAAATCTTTCATGATTCAGATAGAAAATACAATTTTAAACAACATTCCAATTTACTTCTATTATCTAATTTGCTTCATTCTTTAGATATCTTTTGTTAAAGAAATAGCAATGCACATGGGTGAGCCAATCACATGAGGCATCTATGTGCAGCCACCAATCAGAAGTTACTTAGCCTATCTAGATATGCTTTTCAGGAAAGAATATCAAGAGAATGAAGCAAATTAGATAATAGAAGTAAATTAGATAGTTGTTTAAAATGGTATTCTCCATCTGAATCATGAAAGAAAACATTTGTGTTTAATGTCCCTTTAAGGAAGCACCTGCAATATGCCTTTGCATTTGCTCAAAGGAACATAGAAAAGTCTGCAACTGCCACTAAAACCTATTATGATCTCAAAATGTCCAAAAAGGAATATGAAATAAATGATAAAGTTTATCTTTTTAATTTTGGAAGAGATCAGGTTAAGGAGAAGAAATGTATTCCATCATGGAAGGGTCCTTTTGTCATTACTGACAAAATATATCCAGTCACCTATAAAATTAGGATGCCTAAAAATGATACTTTTATGGATAAATGGGTCCATATTAATCAGTTGCGAGCGTGTCATCCTAGATCCCAACTACAAGTCATAGAGGGAGAATGAAGTGTCATATCCCCAGATGCACTAAATAAATATTATAATTTAAAGATGCTTAACTAACGAGCATGAGGACACAAAAATAATGGACTCTCTTCATAGAAGACTGTCTATGATGCATACTGTCAATACACTCACCAAGTACCACTGACTTTTAAGCCAATTCAAATACATGTGTCCTACATCTATTTAAAATTGGAAGGGGGGATAATGTCAGGGTATCTGTGAGTAACATTAAATAAACTAAAGATGTATCGTGGAATCTAATATTTAATTTTTAGCTAAAACCTAATTTGATGTGAATTGTGTGGGCTGTAGCCATGGCAGATCAAACCCCACTTCTTCTTGGTTACACAGGAAAGAACAAAAGGTTTAGACCTTTGTATACGATAAGGCCAGTGGCCACTTCAAACTAAATATTAGCATTTTGAAACCCTCAGATGTGTATGTCCATATATGAAGTTTCCTGCCCAAAATGGATAATAGATTTACAAACCCCCTCACTGCTCAATATAAAGAGAGCCTAAAAGTCTATAAAAACCCTTTTGGTGGAAGATATGCATCACTATAGCCAGGAATTTAGTAATTAGCACAGACCTGTTAATTGCCCCTGAGCCAACTAAATACACATAAGGCAGCTGAACTCATGTTATTTGGTTATTTGGGGTAAAGTACACGCGATTGATAAATATATATATAATATTTAAATCAAAGGTATTTGGTAACTATAACTAGACTGCAGTTAGTAATTTTAAAAGGGCATAATTTGTATTTTAAGCTCATGTTCATAGTCCTGTGTAGATTAACTAGTCATATTTAGTACTAAGTAATTAATATTTGCAACTGTATTTATATTTTAGAACTTGCCTTAATTGTAGCTAAAATAAGATTTATTTCAGCTCAGATAACTTGGCATAGAAATGGGCTGTTAAAGTATCTTGTTATATTGTTTAACTAGGCACTGTGAAAGTTAGCGATCAATACTCTGGTATTTTATTGTGGTATTTTTTTTATTTTTTTTAAATATTCTTTTTATTGAAGACATAGAAAAAGCAATAAGGTTACATGCATATTATCACGAAGCCATATAAACATAAGAATATATAGGAATGTAAAATTATACATAATCTAGATCTGTAGGAATGTTTATAATACACAAAATTGCCAATGAAAAGTATTTAACATTTTTAAAGTAAGTCAAATGTAAACAATAGTTATGGCATATATTTCACAATATGGAAATAACGAATGGTCTTCATGTGTCTTCCTTATTTTTTATAACACAGCAAAACAAGTTTTTTTTTTAATATATAAGTAGTGTGATGAAATTGAAAATACTAAACGTAAAACTTGTAACTCAATTTGTAAGTGAAGCTTATAAGCCTATGGTAAAATCTGTTAAGTATAGATAAACTTAAATGTTAAACAAGAAATATCAACAAGAGGGCGCCATTTATACGTGTAGATAACACAATATGATATGTAGGCATGGTACAATATATAAAATGTGGTGACTTAGAATAGGATGGCAATTAGTATTTCGATCAATAGTTACAATGAATGCGCCATTCTTTTGCTGAAATAATATGGTATGATATGTAGGTACGGTATAATATATAGGGTACGGTATGAACAAGATAAACTGCATAGTGAGTTCTCCTGGATTGGGAGGCTTATTATTATTATAGGGGGGGGATGGGTGGGAGTTTGAATATAATGAGTAAATATATATCGAATATGTTTCATATTTAGGTATCGATATATTCAGTAGCTATAATGAGGATACTGAGAAAAGCCAGTTTTGTTTATGAGCAGTTACATGTCTCTGAGCTCCCAGTTGTAGATAAAGGCCTGCACCTAGCTAAAATGGTGGAAAAGAGGATCTTGCTGTCTCGGCCGCTGGCAGCCTAACCCTCATATAATAATATCTTTGGTGCTAGCCTAAAGGTATAACATAGAAATGAAATGAAAAATTGAACTAAGTAACCTATACACTGCGAGGATCAATATTAAGTAGGAAACCAGGTAGTAATAAAGAGCTTGTCTCAATATAAGGTATATTAAAAGTTAGAGACAATATGATGTGTTACAAACAATATTCCACAGATATATATACCAGCTAATACCCATTTCTTATTGCGGCCCCTGGCTCATTAACCTATGTCAGAGCATAATCAAGAACGGTGCACAGTATCCTAATGGGTTCAAGACCAGGCTGTGAACTAGTATATATTAAATAATGGTATGTATGAGATACTTAACTAATTGGCATGTGACTCTGAAATCCCCTCAGGGTTGTAACCAAAGTGTGAAATCCTTCATAATAGCAATTCATTGCCACACAAGGTGACTATACGTTAAAGCATCTATCATGTGCATAAGCTTAAAGAAGCAGACCCCAAAGCATATTATGGCATATTGAGAGCAATAGTAAATGGTAGATAAGCTCCTAGTAGCCTCCAGTCCAAAATGAAACCGTTCTACATTTAAAGAGAGCATTACAGTAGTGCGTAGCTAGGAGCATTAGGTCAAACATTTTTATGGTCACCTATGTCTATTAGCTGTGTTAACCAGTAGATAAAGCAGTAAAAATATATATCAGATAGGGATATATAGTAAAGTATGGAATATGGAATGGGCAATTGAATTAAAAGGGATGCTGTAAAGTAGGGGTTTATGCTAGACAATATAAACTCTCTCTAGCGAAAACATTAGTGAGTAAGACCATTCATAGTAGACATATACATTAGCAGACAAGGTTTGATAGATAACCTAATATAGCATAAACAGGGTAAATGTAAATATGCCTAAGTTTATGAATTGTGGTTTTTGGGAAGAATAGTGGAGGCTGCATATAATGTTTAGTAATGAGCAAAACGGAACCATATAAACAAAACATGGTTAAACAGACTATTGGAGGAATCATGCCAGTTTTAGGTGCAAGCTCTAGATAAAAACTTTAACAAACAGAACCTCTAGACATAATAAGGATATAGGTAGAACAAGAACATTCATGAACATATAATAACACAGGCTTCAGAGTAGTATGGTATACTATGTTGGATTATGTAGCTATAGTTGTAGAGAGAAATAAAGTAAAAATAACAAATAAATGGAAAATTGCTTCTCAAAAAGTAGCTCACATTCTCACGAGACTTAATAAACACAAAGTGGAATCTGAGTGTAAGGAACATATAACTCAGCATAGGTATATACATAAGCTCAATGAAAATGGTTAAACACCTGAGCAATCTTGAGGCTAAAAGGATATTTCTTTCATGTAATTAGCAAGAGTCCATGAGCTAGTGACGTATGGGATATACATTCCTACCAGGAGGGGCAAAGTTTCCCAAACCTCAAAATGCCTACAAATACACCCCTCACCACACCCACAAATCAGTTTTACAAACTTTGCCTCCTATGGAGGTGGTGAAGTAAGTTTGTGCTAGATTCTACGTTGATATGCGCTCCGCAGCAGGTTGGAGCCCGGTTTTCCTCTCAGCGTGCAGTGAATGTCAGAGGGATGTGAGGAGAGTATTGCCTATTTGAATTCAATGATCTCCTTCTACGGGGTCTATTTCATAGGTTCTCTGTTATCGGTCGTAGAGATTCATCTCTTACCTCCCTTTTCAGATCGACGATATACTCTTATATATACCATTACCTCTACTGATTTTCGTTTCAGTACTGGTTTGGCTTTCTACAACTTGTAGATGAGTGTCCTGGGGTAAGTAAGTCTTATTTTCTGTGACACTCTAAGCTATGGTTGGGCACTTTTTTATAAAGTTCTAAATATATGTATTCAAACATTTATTTGCCTTGACTCAGGATGTTCAACGTTCCTTATTTCAGACAGTCAGTTTCATATTTGGGATAATGCATATGAATAAATCAATTTTTTCTTACCTTAAAATTTGACTTTTTTCCCTGTGGGCTGAAAATGCTTCATTTTATTGCGTCATTCTTGGCGCAGACTTTTTTGGCGCAAAAAAAATTTCTGTTTCCGGCATCATACGTGTCGCCGGAAGTTGCGTCATTTTTGACGTTTTTTTGCGCCAAAAGTATCGGCGTTCCGGATGTGGCGTCATTTTTGGCGCCAAAAGCATTTAGGCGCCAAATAATGTGGGCGTCTTTTTTTGGCGCTAAAAAAATATGGGCGTCACTATTGTCTCCACATTATTTAAGTCTCATTATTTATTGCTTCTGGTTGCTAGAAGCTTGTTCACTGGCATTTTTTTCCCATTCCTGAAACTGTCATTTAAGGAATTTGATCAATTTTGCTTTATATGTTGTTTTTTCTATTACATATTGCAAGATGTCCCACGTTAACACTGAGTCAGAAGATACTTCTGGAAAATCGCTGCCTGGTGCTGGATCTACCAAAGCTAAGTGTATCTGCTGTAAACTTATGGTATCTGTTCCTCCAGCTGTTGTTTGTACTGATTGTCATGACAAACTTGTTAATGCAGATAATATTTCCTTTAGTAATGTTACATTACCTGTTGCTGTTCCGTCAACATCTAATGCTCAGAGTGTTCCTGATAACATAAGAGATTTTGTTTCTAAATCCATTAAGAAGGCTATGTCTGTTATTCCTCCTTCTAGTAAACGCAAAAAGTCTTTTAAAACTTCTCATTTTTCAGATGAATTTTTAAATGAACATCATCATTCTGATTCTGATAATGGTTCTTCTGGTTCAGAGGATTTTGTCTCAGAAGTTGATGCTGATAAATCTTCATATTTATTTAAAATGGAATTTATTCGTTCTTTACTTAAAGAAGTCCTAATTGCATTAGAAATAGAGGATTCTAGTCCTCTTGATACTAAATATAAACGTTTAGATAAGGTTTTTAAATCTCCTGTAGTTATTCCAGAAGTTTTTCCTGTCCCTGATGCTATTTCTGAAGTAATTTCCAGGGAATGGAATAATTTGGGTAATTCATTTACTCCTTCTAAACGTTTTAAGCAATTATATCCTGTGCCATCTAACAGATTAGAGTTTTCGGACAAAATCCCTAAGGTTGATGGGGCTGTCTCTACTCTTGCTAAGCGTACTACTATTCCTACGGCAGATGGTACTTCCTTTAAGGATCCTTTAGATAGGAAAATTGAATCCTTTCTAAGAAAAGCTTACTTGTGTTCAGGTAATCTTCTTAGACCTGCTATATCTTTAGCGGATGTTGCTGCAGCTTCAACTTTTTGGTTAGAAGCTTTAGCGCAACAAGTAACAGATCATAATGCTCATAGCATTATTAATCTTCTTCAACATGCTAATAATTTTATTTGTGATGCCATCTTTGATGTCATTAGAGTTGATGTCAGGTATATGTCTCTAGCTATTTTGGCTAGAAGAGCTTTATGGCTTAAAACTTGGAATGCTGATATGTCTTCTAAGTCTACTCTGCTTTCCCTTTCTTTCCAGGGTAATAAATTATTTGGTTCTCAGTTGGATTCTATTATCTCAACTGTTACTGGAGGGAAAGGAACTTTTTTATCACAGGATAAAAAATCTAAAGGTAAATTTAGGTCTAATAATCGTTTTCGTTCCTTTCGTCACAACAAGGAACAAAAGCCTGATCCTTCATCCTCAGGAGCGGTATCAGTTTGGAAACCATCTCCAGTCTGGAATAAATCCAAGCCTTTTAGAAAACCAAAGCCAGCTCCTAAGTCCACATGAAGGTGCGGCCCTCATTCCAGCTCAGCTGGTAAGGGGCAGATTATGTTTTTTCAAAGAAATTTGGATCAATTCCGTTCACAATCTTTGGATTCAGAACATTGTTTCAGAAGGGTACAGAATTGGCTTCAAGATAAGGCCTCCTGCAAAGAGATTTTTTATTTCCCGTGTCCCAGTAAACCCAGTGAAAGCTCAAGCATTTCTGAATTGTGTTTCAGATCTAGAGTTGGCTGGAGCAATTATGCCAGTTCCAGTTCTGGAACAGGGGCTGGGGTTTTATTCAAATCTCTTCATTGTACCAAAGAAGGAGAATTCCTTCAGACCAGTTCTGGATCTAAAAATATTGAATCGTTATGTAAGGATACCAACATTCAAAATGGTAACTGTAAGGACTATCCTGCCTTTTGTTCAGCAAGGGCATTATATGTCTACAATAGATTTACAGGATGCATATCTGCATATTCCGATTCATCCAGATCACTATCAGTTTCTGAGATTCTCTTTCCTAGACAAGCATTACCAGTTTGTGGCTCTACCGTTTGGCCTAGCAACAGCTCCAAGAATTTTTACAAAGGTTCTCGGTGCCCTTCTGTCTGTAATCAGAGAACAGGGTATTGTGGTATTTCCTTATTTGGACGATACTTGGTACTTGCTCAGTCTTCACATTTAGCAGAATCTCATACGAATCGACTTGTGTTGTTTCTTCAAGATCATGGTTGGAGGATCAATTTACCAAAAAGTTCATTGATTCCTCAGACAAGGGTAACCTTTTTAGGTTTCCAGATAGATTCAGTGTCCATGACTCTGTCTTTGACAGACAAGAGATGTCTAAAATTGATATCAGCTTGTCGAAACCTTCAGTCACAATCATTCCCTTCGGTAGCCTTATGCATGGATATTCTAGGTCTTATGACTGCTGCATCGGACGCGATCCCCTTTGCTCGTTTTCACATGCGACCTCTTCAGCTCTGTATGCTGAACCAGTGGTGCAGGGATTACACAAAGATATCTCAATTAATATCTTTAAAACCGATTTTACGACACTCTCTGACGTGGTGGACAGATCACCATCGTTTAGTTCAGGGGGCTTCTTTTGTTCTTCCGACCTGGACTGTAATTTCAACAGATGCAAGTCTTACAGGTTGGGGAGCTGTGTGGGGGTCTCTGACAGCACAAGGGGTTTGGGAATCTCAGGAGGTGAGATTACCAATCAATATTTTGGAACTCCGTGCAATTTTCAGAGCTCTTCAGTCATGGCCTCTTCTAAAGAGAGAATCGTTCATTTGTTTTCAGACAGACAATGTCACAACTGTGGCATACATCAATCATCAAGGAGGGACTCACAGTCCTCTGGCTATGAAAGAAGTATCTCGAATTCTGGTATGGGCGGAATCCAGCCCCTGTCTAGTTTCTGCGGTTCATATCCCAGGTATAGACAATTGGGAAGCGGATTATCTCAGTCGCCAAACGTTACATCCGGGCGAATGGTCTCTTCACCCAGAGGTATTTCTTCAGATTGTTCAAATGTGGGGACTTCCAGAAATAGATCTGATGGCCTCTCATCTAAACAAGAAACTTCCCAGGTATCTGTCCAGATCCAGGGATCCTCAAGCGGAAGCAGTGGATGCATTGTCACTTCCTTGGAAGTATCATCCTGCCTATATATTTCCGCCTCTAGTTCTTCTTCCAAGAGTAATCTCCAAGATTCTGAAGGAATGCTCGTTTGTTCTGCTGGTAGCTCCAGCATGGTGTCAGGATCCTCCTAGCTGACAGCCTAATTTTCTTTGACATTATACTGTTTCTTTAAATTTCAATTATCTTTTCCAGCCAGCCTATAAATCTCCCAGTATCCTTTACTTCATTGCTTGGTATTGGATTTTTCCTCATCTAGCTACTGAACAACACGCAGTTGTTTACTAACCTAAAGCTATTTTGATCTTTGTCTATTTTGATTGCTGTCAAGTTCCAGTTTATTATCCTCACTTGCCTGCATACCTCAACCAGGCTCCGCTATTAGCACTAAGCGTAGCAACTCTCCTACGTTGTTTTCCGGATCTCTTTCTCAGCCAGCAGTACAGGGATTCCTCCGCGGTGACGTCACACGCCAACTTCACGGTACTCACCAGCTCCTCACTGCTTCTACCGCTCCGGATTTTTACACACAGGTCAGTCACTTGCCTTCCTGACTACCGAAGCAAACTTTGTAGTATACTCTAGCTTCACTGTTTTGATAATTATCGCTGTACCACCAACGACTTGTGTGTATAAACTAGTGACATTCCATTCTCTCTAGTCTGCCTTATGAAAAGTTGTTACTCGCAATACCGGTTTATAATTCATTTACTGCCTTTATATTTTTTCCCTATTTTTTCTTGCATATTAAGTTTCTCATATTGGTTGGCGGAATAGTTCCCTGCTGCACATATTTCACACTGTGATACAAGATGCAGGAATAGAGTTCTATTTTCTAGTATTCCAATTACAATAAATGCTATTTGTTAATGGGGTTTGCAAATCACCTCTTAGGTGATTTATTTGCTCATCCCACACATCCTAGCTACAAACCTTAAACTATAAAAATCTCAGCAGCTGAGATTCACATTATTTTTAACACTTATTTCTTTAGTGTTCTAGTTCGCCTGACAGAATACCAAGCCATTTAACAAAATGAATCCAGCTGAGATGACTACACTTCTACAGACTCTAACTCAAAGAGTAGATTCCTTGACTGAAGGGTTAAATACACTTAGAGCTGAAAACACTGCACTCAAAGCTTACATTAAGGATTATATTGAGACAAAATTACATACTCCTGAACCACAAGTCAGTTTACCTGAAAAATTCTATGGTGATAGGGCACACTATAGGGACTTTAAGAATGCATGCTTACTTTTATTTACATTGAAAACCCAATCTTACTCCACTGACAGGATCAGAGTCTTAACAACCATATCTTTCCTAAGGGGGGAACCACGTAGTTGGGCAAACAGTTTTTTTTAATCTAATGACACCATATTAGACTCTTTGGAGAATTTTTTCTCTGCAATGGGACAATTATACGAAGACCCATTCAAGCAACAAACCGCAGAAACTGCCCTTAGGGCACTTAAACAAAAAAAAAGAATGGTGGAAGATTACATAGCAGACTTTAAGAGGTGGACAAAAGACTCTGAGTGGAACAACTTATCCTTAAGGAATCAGTTCCGCCTGGGTCTTTCAGACGCGGTTAAGGATGAATTGTCCCGAACTGATATGCCCCCCACTCTAGAGGGTTTGATAAATCTAAGCATCACAATAGATAGACGCTTACGAGAAAGACAACATGAACGATCATATCCTGATTCTTACACAAAGAAAACCACTAGTGTTACACCCTCTATCTCCTCTGCAAAGTCCCACTCTGAGCCAATGGATATTGGGTTCCTAAAAGCCCCTTTAACCGCACAAGAAAAGACTAGAAGGAGAGAAAATAATCTCTGTCTCTACTGTGCGTCAGATGAGCATACAGTAAAAGAATGCCCAGTTCTCCAAAAATCTAACAGGGGTAAGTCCCTATTATTTTCCTCTTGTTGCAATACATATGATAGTAGAAGTGCCTATTGTAAACTTTCACTTCTTTTCCAGTGGGATCTCCATCGTCTCCACGTCCCCGCAATTATTGACTCAGGAGCTACTTCCTGCTATATTGATAAAGAATATACACTTAGAAATAAAATTCCACTTATGCAGAAAAAGTCTCCTGTTTTATTAAGAGGAATTGATGGTAACCCTATCTCATCAGGTCCAGTAGCTTATCAAACTATTCCTCTCTTAGTTAGTTCCACAGATCATCATAGAGAATACCTTACATTTGATGTAATCTCCTCCCCTGTTTCTCCGGTTATACTTGGTTTAAATTGGTTAACCTTACATAATCCCACTATCTCCTGGGACACTCTCTCTGTAACTTTTGACTCAAAATTCTGTTCAACAACTTGTTTCCCTATCAGTATTATGCACACTTCCACCACTGACTTAGATTTCCAGTTACCTGATGAGTATAAGGATTTTGCTGATGTTTTCTCCAAAACTGAATCTGAAACTCTTCCACCTCACAGGAAATACGACTGCCCCATAGAGCTAGTCCCTGGAGCTCAGATTCCTAATGGCCACATTTTCCCTCTATCTAAACCTGAACTTACACACCTTAAAACTTATTTAGAGGATAATTTAAGGAAAGGTTACATACGGCCCTCTACCTCACCAGCTGGTGCCGGTATGTTTTTTGTAAAAAATAAAGACGGCAGTTTACGCCCCATAGTTGACTACCGACAGCTTAATAAGGTGACAGTAAAAAATCGCTACCCCTTACCGCTTATCCCAGAATTAATAGAGAGATTGGAAGGGGCTAAATTTTTTACAAAATTAGATCTAAGGGGAGCGTACAATCTCATCCGAGTAAGAAGTGGTGACGAGTGGTTGACGGCTTTTCGTACTCGCTACGGCCTGTACGAATATACCGTGATGCCGTTCGGGCTATGTAACGCCCCGGCCACTTTCCAACACCTAATAAATTACTTATTCAGAGATTTCCTTGACGTTTTCTTAGTCATTTATTTGGATGACATTCTGATCTACTCAAAAACTTTCACCCAGCACATATCACATGTCAGACAGGTACTTTCTAGATTAAGAACTAACTACCTATACGCAAAACCTGAGAAATGCATATTTAATTCTAATAAAATAACCTTCTTAGGCTACGAAATAAGTCCTATGGGTATACGTATGGAGGAAGGTAAAATTCAGGCAATTATTGATTGGCCTGTCCCCAAATGCAGAAAAGAGGTTCAGAGTTTTCTCGGTTTCGCGAACTTTTATCGCAAATTTATTAAAAACGTCTCTAACATTGTTAAACCCTTAACAAATCTGACTAAACAAAATGTACCTTTCCATTGGGATCAGCTTACTCAAAAGGTTTTTGAAGATCTAAAAAACAGGTTCACAACAGCTCCTATCCTCAAATTTCCTAATCCTGAATTACCTTTTGTTCTCGAGGTAGACGCTTCTGATGTCGCCGTGGGAGCCGTGCTCTCTCAACGCCAAGGTTTAGATCAACCTCTCCATCCAGTGGCCTTCTATTCTCACGGTTTGTCCCCCCCTGAACAAAATTATCCTATTGGGGATAAAGAGCTTTTGGCCATCAAGATGGCACTTGAACACTGGCGACATCTCTTGGAGGGTACCAAGATACCAACTTTAATTTATACAGACCACCGTAATCTGCAATATCTCAAATCCACAAAGACTCTGTCGGCCAGACAGGTACGATGGAACCTTTTTTTTTCTAGATTCAATTATCAGATTGTTTATCGTCCCTCAAACAAAAATCATAAGGCAGATGCACTATCAAGGCTTCCAATGTATGTCTGTTCAAAGTCCTCGGTAGAAAGCATTATACCTCCTGAAAATTTCATCTCATTTGTTATTGACTCCGAATCTTACCTAAAGGGAGAACAACTAAATGATACAAACAAACCTTTACATCTACTACAGAAAAGAAGTAACGGTCTCTACTATTTTCAGGACAAATTGTACATTCCACCCACTCTACGTCAGATGGTTCTTGAATCCTCACATGACTCTCTACTCGCAGGTCACCCTGGTGTTAGGAAAACCCAAGAACTTATAGGGAGGAATTACTGGTGGCCGGCTATGTCGCGAGATGTGAGGACCCATATACTCTCCTGTAGAAAATGTACCATATTGAAGAGGTCAAAACATTCTCCTTATGGCTTATTAATTCCTCTTCCTACACCCAGTAGGCCTTGGCTAGATATCGCTGTTGATTTTATCGTTGATTTACCTAAATCAATGAATAACACAACCATCCTGGTTATTGTTGACCTATTTAGCAAAATGTGTCATTTCGTTCCATATCACAAACTTCCGACAGCATCTGAAACCATCCAACTTCTCATCTCTAACGTCTTTAAATATCACGGAATACCTGATAGCATCACCAGTGACAGAGGAACTCAATTCTCTAGTAAATTGTGGTCTGAGTTTTGTAAAACCTTTGGAATAAATAAAAGATTAAGCACCGCATACCATCCCCAGTCAAATGGCCAAACTGAAAGATCAAACCAGTGGCTAGAACAATTCCTCAGAACATATTGCTCATCTCAACCTCAAAATTGGTCCACTCATCTATCGTACGCTGAGTTCTGTTTTAACAATACCGTTCACTCCACTACAAAAGAAACCCCCTTTTTCGTGAATTATGGGTTCCATCCAAGGTTTCAAATTCTACCTAATCTTCAGACTCCCTCATTGTCTGTTTCAGAACTAGCTGATATGATTTCTTCTAATTTCACTACCATAAAGGCCAGTATCGATGAGGCTAAAAGAACTCAAAAGTATTATTATGATAGGAAAAGGACTCCGTCACCGGTCTATTCTGTAGGTGACTTGGTGTGGTTATCCACGAAGAACCTCAACATGAACACCCCTTCTAAAAAACTCTCGCCTCTGTTCATAGGGCCTTATCCTATATCTCACATCGTTAACCGGAATGCTGTTCGTCTCCAACTTCCAGATTCCTTCAAGATTCATTCTACCTTTCACGTTTCGCTGATAAAACCCTACAGAGCTCTCAGGGATTCTCTTCCTTCTTCTTTGGCTGTTCCGTTGGTAGTGGATCCAAACACCGAATATGAAGTACACTCCATCCAGGACTCTAGACTTTCCCGTGGAATCCTCCAATATTTGGTCCGTTGGAAGGGCTATTCTCCGGAGGATGACTCCTGGGAGCCTGCCTGCAACATATCTGCTCCCAGACTTGTTGCCTTATTCCATCGGAGGAACCCAGATCGCCCTCGACCTTGAGCCCCGGGGTTGCTCCTTGAAGGGGGGGTCCTGTCAGGATCCTCCTAGCTGACAGCCTAATTTTCTTTGACATTATACTGTTTCTTTAAATTTCAATTATCTTTTCCAGCCAGCCTATAAATCTCCCAGTATCCTTTACTTCATTGCTTGGTATTGGATTTTTCCTCATCTAGCTACTGAACAACACGCAGTTGTTTACTAACCTAAAGCTATTTTGATCTTTGTCTATTTTGATTGCTGTCAAGTTCAAGTTTATTATCCTCACTTGCCTGCATACCTCAACCAGGCTCCGCTATTAGCACTAAGCGTAGCAACTCTCCTACGTTGTTTTCCGGATCTCTTTCTCAGCCAGCAGTACAGGGATTCCTCCGCGGTGACGTCACACGCCAACTTCACGGTACTCACCAGCTCCTCACTGCTTCTACCGCTCCGGATTTTTACACACAGGTCAGTCACTTGCCTTCCTGACTACCGAAGCAAACTTTGTAGTATACTCTAGCTTCACTGTTTTGATAATTATCGCTGTACCACCAACGACTTGTGTGTATAAACTAGTGACATTCCATTCTCTCTAGTCTGCCTTATGAAAAGTTGTTACTCGCAATACCGGTTTATAATTCATTTACTGCCTTTATATTTTTTCCCTATTTTTTCTTGCATATTAAGTTTCTCATATTGGTTGGCGGAATAGTTCCCTGCTGCACATATTTCACACTGTGATACAAGATGCAGGAATAGAGTTCTATTTTCCAGTATTCCAATTACAATAAATGCTATTTGTTAATGGGGTTTGCAAATCACCTCTTAGGTGATTTATTTGCTCATCCCACACATCCTAGCTACAAACCTTAAACTATAAAAATCTCAGCAGCTGAGATTCACATTATTTTTAACACTTATTTCTTTAGTGTTCTAGTTCGCCTGACACATGGCCTCACAGGTTTTGGTATGCGGATCTTGTCCGGATGGCCTCTTACCAACCGTGGACTCTTCCGTTAAGACCAGACCTTCTGTCGCAAGGTCCTTTTTTCCATCAGGATCTCAAGTCCTTAAATTTAAAGGTGTGGAGATTGAACGCTTGATTCTTAGTCAAAGAGGTTTCTCTGACTCTGTGATTAATACTATGTTACAGGCTCGTAAATCCGTATCTAGAGAGATATATTATAGAGTCTAGAAGACTTATATTTCTTGGTGTCTTTCTCATAATTTTTCCTGGCATTCTTTTAGAATTCCGAGAATTTTACAGTTTCTTCAGGATGGTTTGGATAAAGGTTTGTCTGCAAGTTCCTTGAAAGGACAAATCTCTGCTCTTTCTGTTCTTTTTCACAGAAAGATTGCTAATCTTCCTGATATTCATTGTTTTGTACAAGCTTTGGTTCGTATAAAACCTGTCATTAAGTCAATTTCTCGTCCTTGGAGTTTGAATTTGGTTCTGGGGGCTCTTCAAGCTCCTCCGTTTGAACCTATGCATTCATTGGACATTAAATTACTTTCTTGGAAAGTTTTGTTCCTTTTGGCCATCTCTTCTGCCAGAAGAGTTTCTGAATTATCTGCTCTTTCTTGTGAGTCTCCTTTTCTGATTTTTCACCAGGATAAGGCGGTGTTGCGAACTTCTTTTAAATTTTTACCTAAGGTTGTGAATTCTAACAACATTAGTAGAGAAATTGTGGTTCCTTCATTATGTCCTAATCCTAAGAATTCTAAGGAGAAATCATTGCATTCTTTGGATGTAGTTAGAGCTTTGAAATATTATATTGAAGCTACTAAGAATTTCAGAAAGACTTCTAGTCTATTTGTTATCTTTTTCGGTTCTAGGAAAGGTCAGAAGGCCTCTGCCATTTCTTTGGCATCTTGGTTGAAATCTTTAATTCATCATGCTTATGTCGAGTCGGGTAAAACTCCGCCTCAAAGGATTACAGCTCATTCTACTAGGTCAGTTTCTACTTCCTGGGCGTTTAGGAATGAAGCTTCGGTTGATCAGATTTGCAAAGCAGCAACTTGGTCTTCTTTGCATACTTTTACTAAATTCTACCATTTTGATGTGTTTTTCTTCTTCTGAAGCTGTTTTTGGTAGAAAAGTACTTCAGGCAGCTGTTTCAGTTTGAATCTTCTGCTTATATTTTCAGTTTTTTTCTTTATAAGATTTAAACTTTATTTTTGGGTGTGGATTTTTTTCAGCGGAATTGGCTGTCTTTATTTTATCCCTCCCTCTCTAGTGACTCTTGCGTGGAAGATCCACATCTTGGGTAGTCATTATCCCATACGTCACTAGCTCATGGACTCTTGCTAATTACATGAAAGAAAACATAATTTATGTAAGAACTTACCTGATAAATTAATTTCTTTCATATTAGCAAGAGTCCATGAGGCCCACCCTTTTTTGTGGTGGTTATGATTTTTTTGTATAAAGCCCAATTATTCCAATTCCTTATATTTATGCTTCGCACTTTTTTCTTATCACCCCACTTCTTGGCTATTCGTTAAACTGATTTGTGGGTGTGGTGAGGGGTGTATTTGTAGGCATTTTGAGGTTTGGGAAACTTTGCCCCTGCTGGTAGGAATGTATATCCCATACGTCACTAGCTCATGGACTCTTGCTAATATGAAAGAAATTAATTTATCAGGTAAGTTCTTACATAAATTATGTTATTGACTGTTTGGCACCCTTCAGATATAATTAATCTATTGCTAGCAATGTTGTAAGAGCTCTGAAAAACAAGCAGTACTATTTATAAGATATTTTAGTTTTGCGAACAGCCTCCACAGACTGCTGTGCTCAGAGATCAGATGAAGAATCCCATATAAGCTATAGGAAAGATAATCAGTCTCGTCTTCTCCAACGGAGCTTGCCACAGTCTTACAGGTTGGAATAGGGGCTGGAAGAAACACTTAACTAGAGTCATATTTAACCTACTCCGGTTTTCAGGATATAAGTTCCAAGGTAAAGTGTCGGAGGAGGCTTCAGCCTAATTAGTGTGAAAGTCTTGTTCCACTGCTTACTCTGTTTAGCGTTGTGCACAACCATAGTACTAGTGTGACTCCTGAAGTCAGCGATACACCCCAATATAGAAATGGTGGTTTGTCTGCAAGGGTTCTTTGTGTAGGCCGATACCTCACTGTATGCTGCCAAGAGTTTCGTTGTTGCTTCAACATTATCCCTGGGTACTGGGTCTCTCTGAAGCTCGTCGCCTTTCTCGTACCAACCTCCACTGGGTAATGGATCTCGAGATTGCTCTTTCTTGTTTCCATCCCATAACATCTCGTCTTCAGGAGCACAATGGGGCATGGGTTTCTTTGTGCAAACGACAGTAGGTAGATCGCTGCAGAGCGCATCCAGCTGTGAATCTTGTAATGCAGAAATGGGATCCAGTTCTCTAACAGTATCTCGCTTCTCAAGCTCATTTTTATTATAGGGCAATGAGGGAAATCCCGGTGCCAAAAGTAAAGATGGCGACTGCTGTGTGAGAATTATGCCTACTGCGCACTTCTCCGTGCGGGCAGTTAGAACAGCCGAAGCAGTAGTGTGGATAACGGGAGGTCTAAAAGCCTCAGCAACTGCCTCCAAGATAGTCATTGTGCCGGTCTAGCAGATCCTTTAGCTGAATTAGAAAAAGCGCGGCCATACTTTCATACACTCAGTGTCTCCAAGGGAAGTAGAGAACAGGGATTGAAAAAATTTAGATTTTTAGTGCTGCAAGGTTCCTCCAACAGTACCCGAAAGGTAATTTTCAATATGAGTCTCCAAAGTAAAGACATAATTAGGTGTTATCGATAGTATAATCTGTGAAAATCATGGTATATGTTAGGAGCTCCCAAGATATGCGTCCTGCTTCTGTGGTAGTTGGCTCCGCCCCCCTTATTGTGGTATTTTAATGTGCTCATTGTGAATAAGGTAAATTGTAAAGGTATATTTTTATGATCTTTGTATAGAATATTATAATAGCATAAGTGTGGATCATTTGATTCATAGGCCTCTATTTATCAAGCTGTCAACCGCAAATACGATGGAATTCCGCAGCGTATTTTTGGCGAGCCTGATTCGCCAATAGGATTGAGCTTGCATTCTATTGGCTGTTCCAATCAGCCAATGGAATGCGAGCTCAATCCTATTGGCTGATTGCATCAGCCAATAGGATTTTTCCTACCTTAATTCCGATTGGCTGATAGAATTCTATCAGCCAATCAGAATTCAAGGGACGCCATCTTGGATGACATAATTTAAAGGAATATTCATTCGTCTGGTAGTCGTCGGCCTGGAAGGATGCTCTGCATCGGATGTCTTGAAGATGGACCCGCTTGGCTCCGGATGGATGAAGATGCTGCCTGGATGAAGACTTCTGCCCGTCTGGAGGACCACTTCTGCCTGGCTTCGTTGAGGACTTCTGCCCGGTTGGGTGAAGACTTCTCAAGGTAGGGTGATCTTCAGGAGGGTTAGTGTTAGGTTTTTTTAAGGGGGGATTGGATGGGTTTTAGAGTAGGGTTGGGTGTGTGGGTGGTGGGTTTTAATGTTGGGGGGGTATTGTAATTTTTTTTACAGGTAAAAGAGCTGATTACTTTCGGGCAATGCCCCGCAAAAGGCCCTTTTAAGGGCTATTTGTAATTTAGTGTAGGGTAGGGATTTTTATTATATTGGGGGGCTTTTTATTTTATTAGGGGGATTAGATTAGGTGTAATTAGTTTAAAAGTCTTGTAATTATTTTATTTATTATTTTTTTCTGTAATTTAGTGTTTGTTTTATTTTCTATTTAAATTAATTTTATTTAATTGCAATTAATTGTAGTTAATTTAGGGAATTTATTTAATTATAGTGTAGTGTTAGGTGTAATTGTAACTTAGGTTAGGTTTTATTTTACAGGTACTTTTGTCTTTATTTTAACTAGGTAGCTATTAAATAGTTAATAACTATTTAATAACTATTGTACCTAGTTAAAATAAATACAAACTTGCCTGTAAAATAAAAATAAACCCTAAGCTAGCTACAATGTAACTATTAGTTATATTGTAGCTATCTTAGGGTTTATTTTATAGGTAAGTATTTAGTTTTAAATAGGAATAATTTAGTTAATTATAGGAATATTTATTTAGATTTATTTAAAATATATTTAAGTTAGTGGGTGTTAGGTGTAGGGTTAGACTTAGGTTTAGAGGTTAATATGTTTATTATAGTGGTGGTGGTATAGGAGGGGCAGATTAGGGGTTAATATGTATAATGTAGGTGGCGGTGGGCTCCGGGAGCAGCAGTTTAGGGGTTAAACAATTTATTTAGTTGCGGCAGGGTCCGAGACCGGCAGGATAGGGGTTAATAACTTTATGTAGGTGGCGGCGGTATAGGGTGCGGCAGATTAGGGGTTAATAAGTATAATGTAGGTGGCGGTGGGCTCCAGGAGCGGCGGTTTAGGGGTTAATACATTTATTAGAGTTGCGGCGGGGTAAAACAGTTTAGTATAGTGTGGGTGCTTAGTGACAGGGTAGCAAGAAAGCTGTGAAAAAGCCGAAGAGCAGCGAGATCGATGACTGTTAGTTAACAACAGTCCGCTGCTCATCGCACCGTACTTGGTGCGAGGCTTTTTGACAGCTTTTTTGATAATTTTGGAGAATGTATTCAGGTCCGCGGCGGCGATGTTAGGCCATCTTAGGCAAGCGTATTGGTGCCGTTGAATGCAAGAAAGTTGACAGCTTGATACATAGAGGCCATAATCTGGTTTTCTATAAATATAATGCAATGTGTTTATAACTTTAACTAATATAAAGAATTTTGGAATAAAATATTGATTTTAATTGTTTCGTATATGCATTTTATTGGGGGTTTGTTTTAAAGAATAATTATTAAATAAATTTTATTATAACACGGCAATATACTGACAATAGTAAAGAAATTATTTGTATATAATGTTGCAAAGTAATTAAGAATTCAAAACAAACCTGATCTTCTCTTTTATGGAAATCCTCAGTTCTTATTCTTCAATTATCCCATTTATTTTCTCTCCAGCTCTTTTATTTTAACAGTTCAGAAAACTTCCCAGTAATACAAATCTTTCCAATCATGTCATCTTTTATAATTGATTTGCTGCTTGTTGGAATAAAACTAGATTTAGATATATCTTACTGTCTTCCCTCTCTTAATGAGTCTGTATTCCTTACTCTATTATTTTAACCAATCAGAAATGGCAAATGACTTAGGGACAATTTTTTTTAAAGATCATCAGGTACAGGATAAATGCTCATTTCAGTTTCACCAGTCTCGCAAAGCACCTGCTGGGCAAAATGTTATAAAAAGTGGTCTGACCATTGCTGTCTAGACGAGCAGTGATTTGCCTTTCATAGGTAACTATAAGACTCGCATTCTGAATAATTAGAGCACATCACCAGTGAATGTGGATCTCAGCAGTGTGGAGGGGGTATGTTTTCAATATGTGTTTACACAACATATACTGTGTGTTCAGTGAATAGTTTCTGTTTTGTAAAAGTTCAAATATTAGATATGCTAAAAAATTTACTGCAACTTGAGTCCTTAAGTAAAGTGTTAAAATAAAAGTATATAAAAACACACGCAAAACCTATTAAAATAAAGTATTACTCTCATACACTCACTGGCCATTTTATTAGGTACAACTGTTAAATTGCTTGGTAACACATATTGCTAATCAGCCAATTTCATGGCAGCAACTCAATCCATTTAGGTACCTAGACGTGGTGAAGATGACTTGCTGAAGTTCAAACTGAGCATCAGAATAGGGAAGAAAGGGGATTTAAGTGACTTTGAACATCGAATGGTTGTTGGTGCCAGACGGGCTGGTATGAGTATTTCAAAAACTGCTGATCTACTTGGATTTTCATGCACAACCATATTGTTACAACCAAGGTATGCAGAATACTATCTCTGAACGTACAACACATCAAACCTTGAAGCATATGGGCTACAACAGCAGAAGACCACACCGGGTGCCACTCCTGTCAGCTAAGAACAGAAAAAGTGAGGCTACAATTCCCACAGGCTCACCAAAATTGGACAATAGAAGATTGGAAAAACGTTGCCTTGTCTGATGAGTCTTGATTTCAGCTGCGACATTCAGATGGTAGGGTCAGAATTTGGCGTAAACAACATGAAAGCATGGATCCATCCTGCCTTGTATCAAAGGTTCAGGCTGGTGGTGTAATGGTGTGGGGGATATTTTCTTGGCACGCTTTTGGCCCCTTAGTACCAATTGAGCATCGTTTAAATCCCATGGCCTACCTGAGTATTGTTGCTGACCATGTCCATCCCTTTATGACTACACTGTACCCATCTTCTGATGGCTACTTCCAGCAAAGCTTAAATAATCTCAAACTGGCTTCTTGAACATGACAATGAGTTCACTGTACTCCAATGGCCTCCACAGTCACCAGATCTCAATCCAATCAAGCACCTTTGGGATGTGGTGGAGCAGGAGATTCGCATCATAGATGTGCAGCCAACAAATCTGCAGCAACTGCGTGATGCTATCATGTCAATATGGACCAAAACCTCTAAGGAATGTTTCCAACACCTTGTTGAATCTGTGCAATGAACAATTAAGGCAGTTGTGAAGGCAAAAGGGGGTCCAACCCTGTACTAGCAAGGTGCACCTAATAAAGTGACCAGTGAGTGTATATACACTAATGCGAAATGTTTACTATTAAAAAGTGTAAATATGACAAGGTGTTTGACCGGGAAGGGCCCAAAGGTATATATATATATATATATATATATATATATATATATGTCTCTATGTATGTGCACACATACATGCATACATACACACATACAAATATGCACATATGCAAATATACACACACATATTTTAACACCACTTTTTTATGTTATATTTTAATAGAAAACATTTAAATAGTTGTATTCTTCATTCTTCAAACATTTTATTTTTACTTTTATTGATCGATTGATAGATATAAATATAGATATTAAAATTGAATGAATCCAATGGCACCACAGTAATATGCCTCTGAATACTAAATATTTCATTAATTTTAATCAATAAATTATTTACTAATCTAGGGTGAGTGTGCTCTGCATCAATAATAATGTTTATTCAGGAAACAGAAACGCTAACTAAATGCATCATTTTTAGTCAGTATCTATAATGACATTTAGAGAATAAATATAGATATACCTGTACATATTTCTGAGTCAAGAACACTACTATTTCCAACTATTTCTTAACAGACTTTCAGCTTTAGTGCATTTTGTATAACGTACCTTGGAAACAGAGCAAGCCAGATCAGAGTTTTGTAGAGAGCCCCATAGAAGTCTGTAAGGAGAGGGAGTTAGAGCAGGTGTGCTCTCAGACCTAAAGATTTTAGCGCTTGAGACTTTCACTAGAACGCTAACTTTTTACTTTCCAATTGGAATCTGAGCGCTAATAGTTTTGCGATCCACTTGTAATCTAGGCCTCTGTATTTTAAGTAAGTTTATTATTTAAATAAACATGGTTTTACCTTTTGCCATGTGTTTGTCTTTTTTAGATTTACTGTACGGGATATTAATATCCTATAAAATACAGTAAACATGTCTTTTTTATTTTACAATAGTGTGTTTATTAAACATTGCAATATTAGAACTAAACCAAAGTAAGTTTACACTTTACTTAATGGGTTTAGTTCTAATACTGCGAACATGCTACCAAACATTTTATTAAAATAGAAAGCGTTTGGAACAGTGTAGAGGTGTGAGGATTCCACTCCGTGTTTTGCATCTCTCCTTTCATTTCCACATCACATGGTTTTACCTTTCCCTTTACTTAAGGGATCACCTGACATTAAACAGGTGCTTAGTTATTGCAGATAGTACTGTTTCACAGTTTATTTATTTGTTCCTGCTACTTGGAAATTAAGCCTTCATTTCAGACTCCTTTCTTGATGCTTCCTAATTGTATACATTGCACTTCTGCTACCTGTTTGCAAACGGACATCATTGCTTTGCAAAATTACAAGCTTCATTTATTTCTACTGAAGTACTGAACTAAACCTGTCAGCCTGCCAAGCTGTGTGCATTCCCTGCTGCATTACACAGACAAGCCTGGGAGACTACCTTTGTAAAGTAAGGACTATTTATCTGTTTTAAGCTCACATTACATTTTGAGCTTAACAGCACCGAGTGCTTTGCTTAAATAGAATCTGCTTTCCATTTAACTGCATATATATACAGCAATAACAACTAAAGCTCTACTCTGCTTATACAAACTTTGTGCTCCTTTTCAACTTACTTGCTCCAGTGTGCTATTTAAAGAGACAGTACAACTAGAAACCTCAAGCTGCTCTCTCTCTTCTTTTTTGTACAAACAACCACTCCTGCATAATCTCTCAATTTATTGCAGGCAGGTATATAAAGGAAGTTTAGTGTTGCTTATTAGTGACCATAAAAGACTTTTATAATTACTTTTTGATTTGCTGTGCTTCCATTAACAGCAACTTACCTAAGTTTATTGTATTTCACCTCAGACTGCTTGGTCTATGCTGTCATAATAGCCCAATTGTCTTTGTGATACAAATATACTTTTTTTTCATCTGCAGTTGTGATCCTCCCAAGAGTTGAAACCTAAGTTTTCTCAAGAGTTTTACAAGAGGTGTTCACAGGCGAAAATTTGGTTCGGCCGAATCTTTCATAACAAATATTCAAAAACCCTTGTATTTCAGATATTTGTGGCCCGTGCTATTCAGTATTCATTTTAAACTAAATGAATGATGACCATTCGTAGAAAATTTACATTTGTTTTCGTTAAGCGAGTGTAAATGTTTCTTTACTACAGGTAAAAAAGTTCACATGTAGCATTCAATACTTAAATTTTAGCGTGCTGGAGGACTGCACTAATCCCGATCTTTCTTCACAGAGCCCCAGGGCACAATAATAGGAAGCCTATCACAGCGTCTGGCATGGACTACACTAAAGGACCTTCTCCTTTAGTGCAGTCCCTGGTAGCCTCCACACTAAGCCTCCTATTACCATTGCCAGGCCTCTGTACAGAAGAGCACGGGATTAACGCTGCTCTACAGCACATCCAATGTAAGTATTTTAACTATTTAAAGGAAAATGAAAGAATACTGATTAATTCTTCATAATTCATTCATTTTCTTGAAATTTCACACTGTATTCATGTAGATATTGTTTTCATGAAAACGAGATGAAAATCCATATTTTGTTAATAAATGTACATTCTTACTGAAACTAATGAATGTGTCTAGGGAAGTGTAATTGCAATATTAGAAGTAAACATGTTCAGTACAGTGCAAAGTAGTAGAAGCTGTAAATACACTGTTAAAAATACGTCTTCTTTTAAAACACATTTTATGACCAACAAGTCAAAGCTGTCTCCTCTTCATGCTTCCACATACTCCACCTGCTGCGAAGGATCTTCAAGTGGATTAAGACCGAGACCAGGAAGACAGTCACCCACGACCTCGTCAGCAGCCGACTGGACTACGGCAATGCACTCTACGCCGACTTCACCACCAAGCTCCAAAACAGACACGCATCCAGAACACCTCGACCAGACTCATCTTTGACCTCCCTCGCCAATGCCACATCACCAAACACCTGCGAGACCTGCACTGGCTACCCATCAACAAAAGAATCACGTTCAAGCTTCTCACCCAATGCGTTCAAGGCCCTCCACAACATCGGTCCCGAATATGTCAACCACCACGTCACCTTCTACACCCCCGCCAGACAGCTTCGATCGGCCGACCAAGCCATCACAGTCATCCCCTGCATCAGGAAGACCACAGCGGGAGGCAGATCCTTCTCTCACCTGGCAGCCAAGACATGGAACACTCTCCTGCTGCACCTCAGACAAGCTACCTCCCTAACTAAGTTCAGAAAGGACCTCAAGACCTGGTTCTTCGACTGAACTGCAGCAACCCCAAGTGCCTTGAGACCCTTATGGGTGAGTAGCCGTGCTTTACAAAAACCCAATAGATATATAGATAGATAGATAGATAGATAGATAGATAGATAGATAGATAGATAGAACCTGTGCTATACAACCTGAACTACTGCAAAATAAAAAAATGGTGGATACTGTCCTCAATGGGATATTGATATATATTGATAGCATGTTTCACCATAATCCATTAGAAACTGGACTCAATATCTAAACCCAGACATTAAACTAAAACCCAGTCAAATTTACAATAACATATACAATCACATCAGAAAGTGTGAAACTCAATGCCAAGATCCATATGTGTTTATATATTCCTTTTGATATGTCTAAAAAATTATTAAATATCCTTTTTATATATAAAAAACTTTTGAGCATATACCTATAGAAAGCTGTATAATCTAAGGTTTAGTTATGACACACATTTAAAAATCTACAAATACAAATATATTGCTAATATTTGAAGTATTTTACATTTGCACTAATGTTTTTTTATAATAAAACATCAACCATATTGCAGAGAAAGGATCGGACTTTCTTCCCAAAAACATAATTACGGAATACAAGTGAAACATACTAAACAATTATGATCAGTAAAGAAAGAGTTAAAAATCAGGCTTTAAAAAGCCAAGAATCCACCCCACTGGTATCTTGAGAAAGGCTGCCCAGCCGAAACGCGTTGATACCAGAGCAATAGCCACACTGATTGTGGTGAAAAAAAGGATAACAGGGAGCTGTTTTGTGCTCTTAACAAACATTACCTATTCTTCAAACTCCGGCAAGACAAACCGCTATTTGCAACTGCTAGCGTTACCCCACTTGCCTGCACTAAAGACTATCATCCAAAGACCCTAAAAAGGAGCGGCTATACCAACAGGAATCGATTGGTCACTGACCGAAAGGAAGATCAGACATCGGACCAATAGCCATATCCATTGTGGCCCAACAAAGGATTACCGCAACTATCCATTTACATCGAGGATTGCTGACTTACTCCCAGCATAAAAAGGTCCACAAAGTCAAGAACCTTTACAACAAGAGGTTAATCCAGTACCGCAAAGAAAAAAACGCCAAGGAGGCATCTCAGGAGAAGCGGTTGAATCAGAAGCAGACGTGCGGTCACTGACCGAAAGGAAGATTGTTTCAGATACCAAGAGCAACTTTGCACATTAATCTTTCCACACCACGGACTCACCAATATAGTGTAATCAGACAGATACACTATAAGGTAACACCGGGCATAATAGTCTCCATAGTGTGGCTTACTACGACACTCATTCTGTAACTCACATTGCAGGATATAAATAAGACATTTTGCCATAACAATGCTTATATAAGTTTATTAGAATTGTATATCGACACTATGTATATGGTTTTAAGATACAATTTTATATTCTATACTATCAATTGTATAAACAAATAGATACAATTTTATGTTTTTTAATCTAGAAGACACCGGTGTCAAGCTTTTAAACTGATCCATATTGTTGCAATAATTTAATAAAATTGCATAGAAATTTAAATCACAAAATTTTTGTCCAGTATCTATTTTTCAAAGAGGAATATATAAATAGAGGTGTGTTTAATGAACTATGGGAATTTTTAACAAAAATATATACAATTTTTTTTTTTTTTTTTTAATTGAGGTTAAAAAAGATTACAATACAGAATAACCACTTGCATAAGCCCGTAACCAGTAAGGGCAACTTATCATAATATACAGAGCAGTTCACATACCTAACAATACACTGCTATTATAAGACACAAGAAAAATTACACAGTTTCATAGCTAGTAATACAGAGGTCAAATCATCAAAAACAATTCCAGTGTTGTTAAGCTAGCTGTGTGGTTAATAGAAGTATATAACTAACCTCAGGTTTTTAACAATAACATATGGGGCCCCTTTTGACCCCTTGTATCAATACTTGCACACTTATAACCTCACATTAATAGGGAGGGGACTATCAATATCGCCTATAATAAAACACCTATATATGAAATTTAGGGATTGAATCATTACATCTACGACATGTCATTTCTCAAACCAATAAATAGTCACTTCTGGTCTAATAATAGAAAAGATAAAACAAAATTAGAAACAGTACTTTCAAGGTCATATATGTCACAGATGGCGATTCAGGGTGGATATATCTAAGGCCCTTAGTTAGCAACAAATATATAATAAACATTGGGGAAAAGTTAGATGGAATCTGAGTTCTTTAGTTCACTCAGTGAACAACAATTGGGGGGAGGGCGGAGCTTAATTCCAATAGCCATGAACCTATGGAGACAGAGGTAAATATCCTGGCATTTATGTCTCGCTTTATGAATATAACCAGCCAGAGATCTGAGCTTTTTAATACCCAAGGGACATTGTAGACTTGTGGTATAAACTGTATAATCAAATTTTTGGATCTCAGCAATATGTTATCTTGACATATTTTATATCTTAGCGCTGTGACTAAGAGGAACATATACAAAAACAATACAACTAATTAAACTACTGTATCCACAAGCTATAGGCATATAAAGCAAATATCTAGCTATATTACACTTGCATTACAAGAGGTAAAATTATTATGGTACATATCAGGTGGCATACTACAGTAGAGATCTGTACTTAAAGTCCTTTTACTAGTTATGCTATACATGTCGTCACAGAAATGTTAAATATATATAAAAGAATCTCTGATAAACCATCAACCTATAATCAACCGAAGCACCCTAAACATTAAGTAAATATAGTGTAATCTATAATGCCACACAGCACTGAACACATAGAAATAGCTGGTATTGGAAGTGAAATATTTTGCAGTTTGAACATTTCCAACAAGATGAGAATCACATCTATACCTGCAAATAGAGAGGCAAAGTTCTGGACATATCTGAAACCCTTTTGTAAATTGGAACAAATGAGAACACGCAGGTAATAATATATTCACACACAGAAAAGAATAAACTACTTTTGTCAATGTGTACAACAACCAGGAAATAGTGATACACTTTCCTAAATATAATATGAGTGCTTAATTTATTTCAGATATCTTAAGTAGAGGGGACGACACCATTTTAGTCATCCCTCTATGCATAAAACACCTGACTGACTTGTAAATCTAGTCTTATGTTATGATTGTAGTTTACTATATAACTAAAGGGTACTGGGTTTGGGCTAGTATGTCTGGAAGTGAGCATAACTCCACATTGAGTTGTATGTAGTTGCATATCAACCTATTACATATAACTAAACATAGTATAGCTTAAATGTTCTAATGGTGCAAATAAGAGCAACTCATCAGGGTAATATACAGTGTGATAAATAGCTCATAAAAAGACTATAGGGAGTACCCTAGAGGTTAAGATATATACATATAGACTAGAGCAGGAATAAATGTTCACATCATAGAGATTCCTCGCTTAAGATCGAAATGAGTTCTAGACTGCGCCATCTCGGCCGCTGACAGCGCAGTAGTATTATAAACTCCATGAGGGAACGGGGCGTGTATATAAAAGTCCTGCCAGACACAATATAGACATATATGTACACCTCTTCCAATATCATGTTGGTATATGGGTATGAAAAATGTTTAGGGTACTCTTGGCAACAAAGAACCCCATGCTTCGCTAATCCTATATAGCTGCAGCTGCAAAATCAAGTCAAACAGTCTTCCCAAAACAGGAGAAACAAATACCAATTGTTATATTTACTAATACATATTCTTAAGAAGAAACAGTGGCCATCATGTCATTAATAAATAAATTGTAAACTGAGTGGAAGACACAGATTAGAACTAGTAAAAGCAATTGCAGTATTGCCAGCATATGATCTTCACCATTAGTCAGTTCTGATAAACTAAGCCAGATGTAGGGTAGTAGCTGTTTGTGTAATTATACGTAGGAAAATGCTATCTCACAGTGACAAGTATTTGAAAAGAAAATATTGGATACCTGATGGCGACATCCCCACATCTAACAATGGACAATGCAATATACACATGTGTTAAATCATGCTACCAATACCAGCAAAATAAATGAGTATATATATATATATATATATATATATATATGTAGTCATTCAACTTGTAGGGTCTTCTTGGCCATCATTAGAGCATATTTGGTCTGTATAAGGGGAAGTTATGGCCAGCATGGCAATAAAAGGGTAGCATGATAGATTTTAGTTAGTGGACCGTTACAAAATTCAAGTAGTTGCCATACTGTTCCTACTGCTGGAGTCTGCATATTATGAAAATGTCATCCTATTCCAGACTTCACATCTAACAAACCACCACCTGATAGTGTATGCGACATCCATTGTTCAGGCTCTGGGTAGTAGGAATTCCGCCCTTTAACATCAATAGGCAATGCTCCCGATCTAACTAGTTGAACCCAGCAGTCATCTTTCTTCCTCAACTGCTGCCTGCGATGGAGAGGGACTCCGCTCACCAGGCCTTCGCAATCAATCTGCATCACGGGTGGTATACATGCATGCCATTTCAATTGTGTCATTGTTCCAGATCTCACAGGACCACATGAAAAGCCATGCCCCAACGCAAAAATGTTCATCCACTGGTCTCCTCTATCTCCTTCAGCGAGGTCAGTTGTAATCCTTCTGGTATTCACAGGTGGCGTGGGGAGAGGATCACCGCCAAGCATGGCCGTGAGTCCCATGTGATAATTCCTCTCTATGAGCGATGTAGTGACCTCTGGTTTATTAACCTGTTGTGGTAATGGTGCTATCGCCTCCTGTCTCACAGCACATCTAGCCTCCACTGATTTATCTGTATGTGGAGTTTTGTATAGCAGTCGCTGAAGTTGAAGCAGCATATCCTTCCTGAATTCATGGAGATCATCCATGTTGTCGTTCTGTATGGCGTTGTTCTTGGGCACCCTGGCCAATTTTACAACCTTAGAGTTCTTTCTGCGTGCCCTACAACAATCGTATAGTTGTCTAAGGGTTTGTAAATATTATAATATTCATTCACAGCTTAAATGTGGTAGTTATCTCCAGAAATATAACCTTTGGATAGCGAGCTCTCTATAGACAGATTTGATCGCTTCAGCGGCTGACTCCGCCCCCCCTCAATATATACAATTTTTAATAATTCAATTATACCTACATTGGGAATAGCAACTTCCATTGCGCCACCTTATACTAGAAATAACTCACAAACTTTTTGGGATAAACGTTTTAAAGGTGAGCCATATTCCCTACCAATCACACAGTCTACCCCATTCTTTTTTATACCTAACCTTCGCGTCTATATGTGTATCTGTGAACGTAAGTGACAGCCCTTTCCTGACCAGGATCGCGACTCCTCTCTTTCTACCTGTCGTTGGCGTATTTATAACTTGTCCCACTCATCTAACTTTCAGTTTTTCATGCTCTTCTTGAGTCTCCTGCAGGAGCGCGATGTCTGTATGAATTGAATTGAGTCACTTGTTTGAGTACTGTGTGCTGTCCCTGGTTCGGTAAGTATACATTTACCAGCATATGCGTTAAACAAATACCATATAACTATTAAATATGCTCCATTTGGGTCCTTAATGATATGGTGTGGTTGGAAGTGAACAGAGTTTTTTAGGAATATGCCCCCCCCCCTTTCTTTGATGGTCCCGAGGACAAGAAATAGGTCCTGTACTTAATGTTTATAGACTTAGGCTCTCCCCCTTCTTAAAGTGCGTCTCTTGAATATAAAGTATATTCCCTGCCGCTTTGTGCAACTGGTGGAAGGCTAACGACCACTTTTCCGGGCTGTTAAGCCCTTTAGCATTAATCGATAATAGTTTAAGTGAGCATGGTTTTGTCTTTTCCAGACCTGCCACGGAGATGTATGTCCTTTTCTAAAATGTTAGAGATTAACAGGGGGAAGAGTGAGTCCCAGTTGTGGTCAATGAATCTAGTGTGCCTTTCTGAATTGTCCCTCAGTCCTCGCACCCTACTTGTATCACCGGGAGGCCCCTACTATCTCATACAGATTAGAAACTGTCAGGTGGGAAGTGTGTGATGCAATAAAGTGGCTAGAAAGCAAAAATATAACAAATCTGTCAGTTGAACTTGTGACAAAAAGGCAATGCAGCAACAAATTAACAATATCAACTAACAAAGAAAATATATCAGATATATCAAATAGGGCAGTATCCCCGCCCCCAAGCCCAAACATTTAAATGTAAACATATATCATACGACCTGTAGCCATAAAGGGTTAGTGAGAGTCCCCTTGAGCTGATGAAGTCACACTGTCCAAAGTCCTGCTAGAGTCTTTCTGCCTTGTACCGGTGGCCTTCGGTTTACAACGGTTCAATTTGCATCGTTTCAGAATAACAACCTTTTTTTCCAGTCATGTGACTGCTATTGAAAAGCATTGAGAAGCAGTGCATTGATTAAAATAGCCAATAGGTGGAGCTGTCCGCTTGTGTTGCAGCAAAGCCAAGCAAGCTGAAATTAATCAGTTTAACCAGAATTGAGCTATCGAGCAGATTTCAAAGGAACAAGATCTTCCTGTCTATAAATCAGTCCAGATTGGAATGCATAGAAAGAACTGTTTGCAGAAAAATGCAAGTGAAGTCTGTGTTGTGTGATTATTTTATTAGGTTTATAATGCTGTTTAGCAAATGTTTTTGTTAATTTATCTTAGTTTAATTATATATTCTGTGTTGTGTGATTATTTTATTAGGTTTATAATGCTTTTTAGCATTTAAAGTCTTCATTCCAAAGATTTAAAAATAATATATTAGGTGTTACTTATGACAATTTTGAGAGGGGCCTGGAACCTAACTCCCTCACCTCCCATTGACTTACATTATAAACTGGGTTTCAATTTACAATGGTTTCGATTCACAACCATTCCTTCTGGAACCTAACCCCGGCGTAAACTGAGGGCTACCTGTATATACATTTGTTGCAACAGCCTGTCTTTCAGAGTCCGGTCTTGATCTCTCCTCTGGTGGTAGTAGAGATCTGCTGTGTAGCCGCTGTGCTTCAGTGTTTTTATGTCCTGTATGTTCTCGAGTTTGAATGTTGATCCGCAGCATTTCACAGAAGCGTGGTAGGTCCTCCTTTGTCCTGTAGACAGCAGTAGTGTCCTCTCTTGTTGCTATGATGCTGACCGGGAAACCCCACCTTTATGGTATTTTCTGTGCACGTAGGGTTGTGGTTACAAACGAACAGGCGACGCTCCAAGCAACATCCGTATCTCGTTGTGGTTATGTGTTTAAGGTCTCTCCTCTTCTGTAAAGTTACCAGACTCAGGTCCGCAAAAATTTGAATGCGGGTTCCCGCATGAGTAAAGTCCTGTTTCTGTCTGGTGTGCTTAAGGATTTCTTCCTTATCTTTAAAGTGTAGAGGTTTGAGGATGACATCCCTAGGGGGTGCTTTGAGTGGTGGTTTTACTCGTAAAGCACGGTGTGCTTTTTCAATGACCACCTCAGGCGCGCCACTATCTCCTTTAAGTGTCCGAAACAGATCTTGTAGGCAGCCCTCCAGGGCTGTTGGTTGAATAGTCTCTGATATGTCACGTATCCAAAGGTTGTTACTCCTGCCCCTGTTATCCAGGTCCTCAACCTTTTCCAAGAGATGGTGGATAGTCTCATCTTGCTCATACGCCAGACGGGACATATGCTGGATATCATTATATGTTGTGTTGTGATTCTCTTCCAGATTAGTAACTCTCTGTGTCACTCTTGATAGATCCCTTTTCAGGTCTGTGTACCATGTCTGTATACGTAAGGTGAGAAGAGCTGGGCAATGCCGGCGACAGGGCCTGTTGTCCCTCAGCTTGTGCATGGGCAGTAGGAGTGGCAGCAGCCAATGCCAGGTGAGGATCTGCTAGGTTCAGGTATTGTTGCAACATTTTGGAATTCGTGGCCCCGTCTGGTTTATTCTACTTGTGGCTTAGCATGCTTTATTAGTTGGTGGCTTAATGAAGAGTGCAGCCCTGTATGTGTGTGTGCTGGTATTGATCTGTGCACCCCACGCAGGTGCCCGTCAGGTCTAGTGCTTAGTAGTTGGGGCAGTAGAGGCCAACAGAGTAGAGTATTAGGTTTCTTAGCTGCTCTTTCTGTATGGAGTTCTCTTTTACTTGAGGCGTGTTGAGTTCATGGGATTAACTGTGTTTTGCTGTTGTGCAACTACCAAGGGCTATACACCCCCCACCTGAGACCCATCTGCTCCGTACAACAGAACCTATAGAGGAAGGCTAGTGAATGTACAAGGCCTGGCAACAACCTTCAGATCAGTTACTCTTTGGCTACCCTCAGTGAGGAATGAGGGTGTGGAGTATAGGGCTGTGGAAGTTCTGCTATTGAGGCCTGTTTGAATCCTGAAGCCACCCCCTGTGTTACTTGTTTATTTGAGGCTGTTAAAATCTGCACCTGTCAGATCAATGTCCCAATGCTAGTTCTCTGTGAGGGGTAGATATATGAGGCATGTGAACATGTAGGCCCCGTTACACAGTGAACCAGTCAGGCCCACGTGGGATTTAAAACTGCTTACTGCTGTGTCACCAACAACTAGGGCCAGGGAGTGCAGGTCCGTACTACACTGAGTTTTATGCGGAGGCTTGGTCGTGTGCTCAGTAGATTAATGTGCCCTGCTTACCTCCCTTAACTGTAACTCCTCTGATGCTCCCTTCTGCTGCTGATCACCTGCCTGAGGCCCAGTATCAGTGTGCTGCGTGCGCTGCTTCCACTGCTTGTATGGTGTGATCTGCCGTTATAACTGTCCTGCAGCTGCGGTCCCATAGTGGTCTAGGGGCTGCTCCGGCTTAGAATCTGCCTCCCTTACAGCACGCAGTCTTTTTATCCACTGGGGTCATGATCAAGTCTGCCTCTGTTTGCGGCGTGTCAGCCCGCTGGATCTTTATGGAAGCCTCAGAGCTTACTTCTTCCCCCAAAGCGGCGGTTGTCTGCTCCTCCGGGATCTAGGGTGAGTAGCAGCTCATTGGGGTGTAGTGCTAGGTTATATATACCTTGGGCTTGGGTAGCGTGGGCCTAAGAGCTGTTGTTTCGATTGGCCATATCTCAGAACGGCCAAGCTCCACCCCCCGATCTGACAGTTTTTGTATCTAACCCATCTTCTTCTGTTCCAGCTTTGTTTTCCTTGTTAAACACATTTAGTTCTATCAGTTTTTATAAGCTTAATTACACAAAAACTGAGGCTTACACACTTAATATCCCAAAAGCTGAATATTTGAGATTGAAACATTAATTTCCGTTCACATGGTCTTTTACTAGACTCTTTAAATTAACTCAAATAGCTAGGTGTGGTCCTTTCCCATGACCTTTCAACAATTATTTATGCTAACTTTATTCCACTCTTACACAAATTTAAAGAAAGTTAGAGACTTATTTTTTTATGGTTCTATTTAAACATTTACTCAATTCCAGACCACATTCTACAACCCCTCTACTTCAATTTTAATTTTTTAGACTAAGGAGTTTTTTGACCTCCTGGGGTTTTTCTTACCTCTCCTTTTAGAAAGGTTACAAATTGGGAAAAATGTTTGGTTGATAGGTAGCCAAATCCTGAGAATGTTTTCTCTTTCCTCTAAAGACGTAAGTCATCTTATATTCGACAATGGGAATAAACATTTCATTTTGAGGCTTCCATGGAATCTTGGACAAAGGTTCTTGGATCTTAACAAAACAGCCAGTTCATTGTATAACAGTTTTTTTTTACTTTTTTTTAAAACTTTTAACCCAATTGCATTTAACCAACTTCGCCTTTTTCAAATTTTAAGTGTAAATTCACCACTTTGTTGGAGTGGATGTGGAAGGGTGGGTACACCCGCACAAATGTGGTGGGAATGTCCAAAAATTCAATGTCTGTGGTCCAGAGCCTTTTCTTCTGTTTGAAACTAGGAGTTAATGGTAATGCTCATCCTCAGACGGGGCTATTTAATTTTTACCTGGAAAAAATTCCCAACATATTAATTATTTATGTGTATGTATGTATGTATAAATATATAATTAATATATATATATATATATATATATATATATATATATATATATATATATATATATATATATCTGTTTAATCAATAATTGTCAGGAGTTGGCGTAAATATCAGAGTCCTAAATGGAATCAGGATGTATATTAGAATATATAGAAACTATGGAAAGCAAATCTTTTGCAGCTAACAATAAAATAGATATACAGATTATATTAGATTATTATGTTATACAAAGTAATTCTACTAAGGCTTTTTATGCTCTAGGATATTATCATTGCATTGTAGGTATTTCATTCTTTCTGTATATATAGGTGTTGAATATTCCCTTTGCCGAAAAAGGATTTATATAAAATATTAAATTAAAATATGAAAATATTTTTCTATCGTTATACCACCTTTTTTAATCCCTTGATAAAATACCACTTTTGGCTTATATTTACAAACCATAAGAATCTAAGTCCCAGAAAACAGATATTAAATATCTTATGCAAGTATGACAAAAGTTTAGTCCAAATAACTAAAAGGAGGATATCCATTTGAAAATTAACCAATCAAAAGTGAAGCACAGGTATATCTGAACGATTTCCAACAGGTGGTACTATTATCTTGAAAAAGCCCTATCTACGGGTGAAACGCATTGAAGCTTACCAGTTGTTACTAACAAATCTACTTTACTCACACAGCGTCTTATCATTTGGAAGAGTTTGGCCAGATTCGCTCTATCTTCAACAAAGAAATTTTGAGCAAAGAAATTTTATCCGACAAGCAAACAGGGCGGTATCAGAGACGCTAGATTTCACCTGCGTGCATATGCACTAAGTGCAGGTTTTCTGACTACGCTCAGAGGAAGCTACACCACAGCTCCTTTACCACATAACAGTGAGTACTGGTGCTGGATATACAGCCACTTGTGATTTTAAAAGTATAACGCAATCTGTTTACACCGCATCCATCCTGTCATAATAATCCCTGCCTTGCATCCATCAATAAGAAGGTATATGCTGGATTTCTTATGGTGTGTATAGACTTGCATCAATGCTGGGCTCACTACTTTGCACTACCATCCATATATAAGAGAACTAGTTGATACGAATTCACATCTTTATGCTCTTATGCTGTTGGAGTTACTATACGCTAGTAAGCTTAAAGGACAATATTATTAATATTATCTTTCGAAGTTGGATGATATAATTTGGATGTACTAAAAAGAGTTATATCTGTGTTTGGAGATAATATAAGAAAGCTACTACAACTTCGTACAAAGTACACCCAATACATCAGATATATATATATATATATATATATATATATATATATATATATATTTATTTATTTTTTTAAGGTGGTATTTTTTCTTGGTGTTATTTTGGGAGACGTCCCTAATAGGCCTTATATTGGACTTTTTATCTGGACTTTTTATTTGCCTAATACTATGTGTATATATATATATATATATATATATATATGTTGTCTATTTTTACTGTTCATTTTTATTTGTACAACATTAATTATTTAATGTGCATGAGATCACCAAACATATTTCTGCACTAGAAATTTAGTCCTTTATTATGTGATATCATTCAAACTAGGATTCCTAATATTTAAAGTTGTAATTATGCATTTTTAGTCTACTTTTCATTTTACCCATGAACCTGCAGGGTTAATCTAATAAATGTTGTGCCCCTGTTCATTTTTATACTATTTTTGTATTTTTGTTTTTATTCTCAGCTTATACGCTGTCGGCATTTATCAGTGCAATGCCGTCCCCTGCAGATTCACAGCCAATCGGCCGCTAGCAGGGGGTGTCAAACAACCCGATCGAATTTGATCGGGTTGATTTCTGTCCGCCTCCTCAGAGCAGGCGGACAAGTTATGGAGCAGCAGTCTTTAGACCGCTACTTCATAACTTCTTAATAACTTCTGTTATTAAGCCTCAAGCTCTATACGGAGCTTGATAAATATGCCCCTAAGTGTCTTCCTTTACTTTATTTGCAGGTGGCTGCATTTTCATTGACACATTTACATTTCCCTGACATTATTTTAATCCCTCACATTATTTCCATATACATTTTTACTAATTTTATTTTTTTAGTGTCTCCTTTATTTAATAATTATGTTTAAATCAGACAACACTATGAAGGAATCTGTTAATTCATTAAATGATAAATTATGAGCCTTTATTTAACTATTTGATAATTAAATGAATTCCTTTATGGCTGTTATTAATTCTGACTAGCGTGCTCCTAAAAAATGTAAATCTAAAACTAAGCATTTAACCCCTTCTTCTCAAAAGCAACTGCAGAAAAGTCCTTAAGCCTGTCTCAATCAGACATTCCTACCAGTGCTTCTCTGCAAGTTGCAGGCAGTTCCTCTGCTGGCCGGCAGATTACCCATAGCACTAAATCCCCTGAACATATTAGAAGCCATATGTCAGGGCGTACTTTTTCAGACTCTGACCTTACTAATTCCATTTTAAAAAGATCAGCTTCTGACCTTAAGGCTCACAAAAGACCATATGATGATATTTCCTCCTGACAGGAAGAATATTTTTCTGACATGGACCACTCTAATCATTGCGATAAACTTTCCTCTGACTCAGATTTTGATGAGTTTATCAAATATAAAAGACGTAAAAAAAACACCTGAATATGCCCCATAAAGAAAAAAAATTCTAGACCCCCTCGATAACCCACTTACCAAATCAAATTAACTTCAGCACCTCCATTTTTATTAATGGTTCCCTTCAAGGGAAATGGTTGATTATATGGATCATTATCTACATTCCTCCCTTAAAAAGTCTTCAAGATCCAAATGTAGAGCCAAATACCCCAGATCCTCCTTTCCTTATAACTCCACAGTCACCCCAGAAATTGACTCCGATATCCTGAAATTTTTTGGCTCCCAGGGTGCCGTCCTTAAAATAGTCTCTGGCGGGCTGCTTAGATCTTGTCAGGATAAACTCCTGGACACAACTGGCCCTAATGCAAAAAAATTCAACCTTACTGAGTAAACGATTGCCTCCAACTCTATATCCATTTATAATAAGGGAGTGGATATTGAGATCTGTAGCCTTCCTTGGCAATCCAAATGATGCTAGACTGGACTCAAATTTATCTGATTTTGGAACCACACAGCTTTCCACTGACACAAATGGCTTACTTTTTGAAGACATTTTCTTATTTAAAATGAACAATTATTACAAAACATTTAACACACTTTCAAAAACAAAATGTACATTAAAGTGGCTGTTTTCCCGGCCTTTACTCCTACAACTCCTACAATTCAAGGTCCCATTACACCTATTCCAAACAATATCAGCCACAACAAAACTCTACAATTTCCCCATCAAGAGGCCTCCCTTGGCCTTCCAGATCCTTCAGATTCAGAGGACATCCCAGAAACAACCAGGGTAATTCCAATGCTTCCCTCATTTCTTTTCCCCCTTAAAAGATAGGTGACAGACTCACTCAAACTGGCATCTTATCACCTCAGACCCCTGGGTCCTACAAACTGTTTCAGGGGCCTCAATAGAGGGCCTCAATAGAACTCCCCCCCCCAACAATTACAATTTCAAACTCCTACTCCTATAACATTTTCAAAGCAAGACAAGTTAACAATAGATTCAGAAATGTCATCTATAGCTTCAAAGCAAGCAATAGAACTGGTTTTCATGGAGGGAAACATGATCCTGAACAAAAATCCTGAAACCTGTCACTGTCTGGCTCAGATTCAGGGCTGTGTGTCTTATAATTAATTTAGACGACATCTTGCTAATGAGCCAGAATCAAACCATCATTTCTTCTCACCTAAACCTTACTATTTCTCTCCTAAAGAACCTGAGATTTCTAATGAACAAAGAGAAATCCATCTGTATCCGTACACAGAACCTCATTTTTCTCTGATTCCAGATAGATAGTATATCCTCTACACTCAGTCTCCCTCTAGAGAAAATTTCCAAAATAAAGAAATCTCCCTTGTCTTCAAAAATCTTCTTTTCCTCTAAGACTTCCTCGATCCAAGCTATTTTTCCTTCTCCCTTACACTATCACCACATTGAACATAAAACAACAAACACAAATTTATATAAACATTTTACAGAGCACCATCAAGGTAACACTAACCACATGAAATTCTGGGGAGTTAAAAAAGTTTTCCTAAATCCAAGAGGAGGTAATATAGAAAACCTTCTATTAAGGAAAGAAGCAGAATATATGTATGTTTTAAGAACTCTGTACCCACATGGACTTAATAGTGAGTTTGATTTAAACTTCTTAATTTAATTTTGGAATATAAAATACTACCCATTAAGGAAGATAACAGTTTAAACTTTTCTCCCCAAGATCAAAATTAGTATGGGTTAAATTTCAAGTTTAATTTCAAGCTTAATTCCAAATTTAAACCTAAAGTTGTAACTAAGAATTACAAATATATCATAAGTTTAACTCAAAATAGTAACTTAGAATAAGAACAAAATCAGGGGTTTACCTACCCGTATCTGATACATTATATTCCTTTATTTAAGCAACTGGCTATTATATCCAGTAGTTCAAAACATTCTAGAAAACATTACATTAATACCCCATAGATATCCTTTAGATAAATTGCCTATCATACTATGATTAAGATCCTCTGACCTTATATTCCTGATACCTATAGTATATATTAATGAAAAAATTTGTAAGAACAAATTAATATACCCTTACTTTGGATTATATACATACTGACCCTTTATTAGTTATCTATCTCTTACTATTAGACTGCCATTCACATTATATCATATTTATTTTATTCATAAATAAATGCTTTCCACACTACATTTATTGTCACTTACTTCTTAATTATAAGTTCTTGAAATATTATCCACCTATTTTTCCTTTCACTCATATCCTGTTTATCTACCAGTATATCCTTAGTAATTTATATTGTCATTTTATCCTCTGATATTTCCATTTCACTCAAGTTTTCTTTCACTCAAACCCTGTTTATCTGCCAATATATTCTTAGTAATTTATATCGTCATTTTTTATTCTCCGAATTTCTCTTAGTATTAGACCATAATATTTCATATATATCTAAACATAATAGGATCATTTAAGCCAATTATAGTTAGATACCAAAACCGGTAACATTAGTTTACATTTAAAGTTACATCTGAAGTCATCTCGCCCTTATAAACTGTTACTTATAAATTGTTACTTATAACCACTCCCAGTGTATAATTTAGACTTTCAATGATATGTACACAGAGTAGACCACTGAACTTAAAACACAAGTAGCAAATTTTAAATTGTAGAATAAGAATCTTTTAGATATACTATTTCAATCAGATTCGTATAATTCATAAGTTTGTATATCATTGATACTAATTCATATGTCTTTTATCGAATACAAAAGCCCCTTATTTCGATACCCACTATATGAAAGTATAACTTTTGAACTTATAAGTATTTTTGTTCAAAGTGAACAGCAATTTGAAAACAAAAAAACATTTATAGTCTATCTGATTATATATTAGATACTATTTATAAGGATTGTTTATTTTAAATGAATCATCCCGTTTATGTTTTAATATTTTTATTATTCAATTTAATCACCTGTGAAAATACATTCTTTAGACACGTTTAGTAGGTATTTTATGAAACCTCACGTATATTATATGTAAAAAAAAAAATTCCAAAACAAAGAAACTTTTTGGGGAATTTTAAAGTCATTCGAATATACACCTTGGTTTGGTAATGTAAAAAACCCCCACTATGTAATTATTAACACCTGAAGCATAATCAATCACAGCTGGAGAATGATACCATAGGTGAAAAACTGAATCGAATTCCACCAATAGGGATACAATCTAACCCTTTAAAAGAATCACTAACGGATTGTTTGGGCATCTTGATAAAGGCTATGGCCGAAACACGTAGATTTGCCCATTACTACTGATAAGTCACTTGGATTATTTACCCAAAAAAACTCTACAGTACCAAATAAGCTATTGTAGCTTTTTATTCGTTGGTTCCAAAGACTTTTTAGCCCTTTAAGCCTTTGTTTTTAGGCTTCTGGATATCACACACTTCTACTTTGATTAATCTAGATTGCATAGCAGTCTCACTTGGAAGGTGAAACCCCTGCAAACCTTACGAAGGTAGAACATTGCAGCCTGTGTGGATTTCACGTCTATCTAGATCGTCTGGACTTTGAAAATCATATAAGTCTAAGGATTGTATCGACGTTTCCTACTGATACGCCAGCTAATACTATTAGCACTTGGATCGCATCCGGATTAATACATCAGCTATTATTAATAGCATTTGCAATATACCACGACTTTTATCATCTATTATAGAGGTTGAGCGGTTTCAACCAATCAGGTCACACGACATCTCTACTATTGGTTGGTCACAACACCTGTGACCCGGAATCACCAACCGCATAAATATCTGACCTCGATCGTGAGTAAGTCTGCCTGAAACCCCAAACGGGAGACACTACCTACAGGTACTGTTATTCTAAATATTTGTGATAAAAAGTGCCTCATTGAAAATACTCTGACTGTAACTTACAAGTTTTTCTCAGTAAGGATCGCATTGCGAAATACTTTAAAATTACGGCATAAAAACGCCTCTACAAGTATTTTTTACTGTCTACGATACAAAGACTATTGCTACCAGCACTTTAATCATTGAGGTTTTATTACGGGACCCGGTTACTAAAATTGTTTTATAAAACATTTCTTTTGACCCAACCACTTATATCCACTGCAGTGAGATAACAATTTTTATACTCCAATATATATTTTTCATTTTTTCTTTTTATGAGCTCAATTTTATCCAACTATTGTTATCTTATAAATTTTATGCAATAAAGTTGCATCTCTTAATATATTGTATCATTTATATGTTTCATTCCTTATTGTATTTTTTATCTTTTGTACCTTTTGAGGTTTAGCTACTACTGTGTATCTTAGCTATAGGCAGCTTAAATATTATTTTTGTATCTAATATCGCTCTTCAAACATAAAGGTCTATATTATATCCTTTTATACACTGCACACACATTGATACTGAGAAGATTCTTTCTATATAACATCACAAATAGATGTTATTAATACCATAAACATTTAGCCATCGTGTTTTTTTATTTAGGACTTACACTTGTATTAACGTATTTGAACATTGTAAACAATAGCTCCCCTTCTCTGTTCACATTCTAATGAGCCAGAATCAAACCATCATTTCTTCTCACCTAAACCTTACTATTTCTCTCCTAAAGAACCTGAGATTTCTAATGAACAAAGAGAAATCCATCTGTATCCGTACACAGAACCTAATTTTTCTCGGATTCCAGATAGATAGTATATCCTCTACACTCAGTCTCCCTCTAGAGAAAATTTCCAAAATAAAGAAAGAAATCTCCCTTGTCTTCAAAAATCTTCTTTTCCTCTAAGACTTCCTCGATCCAAGCTATTTTTCCTTCTCCCTTACACTGTCGTGCCCTCCAATACCTCAAGATCTCCTTCCTTAACAAGGGTTTCTCAGATTCTCACCTTATATCTCTCTCACAAGAAGCTCATTACGATTTCCAGTGGTGGATAATTCACATGGATGCATGGAATGGCAGAGCTATTTTTGGGAATTCCACAGGCATTATCATCGCAGCTGAAGCCAGCAACTCAGGTTCGGGTGCTCGTTGCGGTCCTCTTATCACAGGTGGCAAATGGAAAAATGCAGAGAGATCTCTTTACATCAACTGCAAGTGGCTTCTTGCTAGCTCTTTTGCTATAAGGGGTTTTATTCACAATTCTTCTCCTATTTCCGTTATCCTCCGCTTGGACAACTTTTCTGCCATGAGATACTTGAACCGCTTGGGAGGAACCAAATCAAAAATCCTTTCAGAAATAACAAAAAACTTTGTACAAAATTGTTTAAAAACATCTCCATCCGGGCCGAATACATTCCAGGACTTTCCAATTTTGCTACATACTGGGGATCTCGTTATCATCAGGACTCCAGTGATTGGAATCATTTCCCCAAGATTTTCGTTTCCCTCTCTTCATTGAGAGGCCCAATCAAGATGGACCTTTTTGCTTCCAGATCCATTTTTCAAATGAAACCCTACTTCAGTTTATATCCAGACCCGGAGGCTTCTGCAGTAGACTTGTTTCTTCAGACTTGGCCAGCCCAAGGCGCCTATGCCTTCCCTCCCTTTTCAATGATTCCCAGAACCCTTGCTCATCTTCACAGATCCCAGATCTCCCTTCTCCTGATAGCCCCCCTGTGGCCAACCCAATCCTGTAAACTCTAAAATGTTTCCCCCCTTTGGAGTCACTTTTCTACTCTCTCATATAATTAAATTGCTTTCCAAATATATTTTCTATCCCTTTTCCCTGATCAATCTAACCTTTGTGTTGCCTCCTGTCTAAGAGAATACAAGTCAAGAACCTATCCATCCTCTCCTCAACTCCTAATTTCTTTTGTATCCCCTCACAAACCTGTCACTTCCACTTCTATAGCTATATGGATTCTCCTTTTATCTGGAGTAGAGATTTATTTTTTAGCTCACTCTATCAGAGGAGATTCCGTCTCAAAAGCATATCTAAAATCTCTGCAAGACATTTTAAAAGCAGCAGATTTGTCATCAGATTCCACTTTCAGACAATTTTATTTTAAATTAATCTCCAATGCTGCTTCCTCTTTATTAATTCCACTTTGCTTTAAACTAACATTATAAGTCTGTGCTTGTACTAAAATTCAGATTATCCTAGTTTTGTGAAGGTATAATCTAGATTTTATTAAGACACAGAGATGAGTATTTTCCTTTTCTCCCTTTACCAATATTTATGGATGAGTACCTTTACTCATGTCATTTAATCACTTTATTGTTCCTACAATTACTTTTACTTTGCTATCAGCAGAAAATTGAAATGTGAAATATTTACTGTAAATACACACTGTAACTGTAAAATAAATATAGCTTAAATCTGCTTTTACATGTTTTCATCTACTAAACTGCAAAGGGCTCCAATGCATATATATATATATATATATATATATATATATATATATATATATATATATATATATATATATATATATATATATATATATATATACAGACATCCCAACCTGCAAAAACTCATTTCAGGGAGGTACCCCCTGTAATGATGTGTATGCTTTATGTTACAGTTTAAGTTCAGTAGTTATGCTTAGTTCACTCAGTTAACATTTTAGTCATGTGATTGGAGGGGACGGACAGTTGTTAAGATGGATGCTGCTGAATAAAGTCTGTATTCTTGTTCTCTCTCCTTGCTGTTTGCTAATACATTATAAAAATCATCACATGGTACCAGAAGTGGGGTGAAAAGTGACATGGCAGCAAACAGCAACACAAAGAACATTCCTTCTCTGGATTTAGAGTCAGGGAACATTTCTGATAATTGGTCAAAATGGAGGGAGCAGACTGAACTTGTGTTTGCAGGCCCAGATGCAGACAGATGGACTGATCAACAGAAGGCAGCACACTTTCTGATATGTGTGGGACAAAAGGGACGTGATGTATGCAGAGCCTGGCAGGCAAGCAGGGATATCACTGCAGATGACAAAAAAAAAAACAGGTATTATTTGCAAAGTTTGAAGCATACTGCAATCCAAGGAAAAACACCACAGTGCAAAGGAAACTGTTTTATGAGAGGAATCAGTGTGGAGGTGAATCTGTGGATGAATGGGTGACACAGCTGTGCTTGCTTGCCAAAGACTGTGCTTTTTATGATGCAGGTGATATGATAAAAGACCGTATTCTGATGGGCAGTAAGTTTAATGAAGTTCAGGAAAAGCTGCTGCAGGAAGAAGATTTAAATCTTGAGAAAGCCATCAGGATTGCTAGAGCATATGAAATGTCAAGAAAGGACATGCAAGTACTGGAAGGAACACAACACCAGATCAGTGCTATAGAAAATCAAAGCAGCAGATACTGGCAAGAAAGAGGACACAAGGGGATAAAAGGCAAGTGGGACACTGGGACAAGTAACACACAAGCAACCTGTGGCTACTGTGGAAACATGCACAACAAAAATGCTGCCTGTCCTGCAAGGTGGCAGATATGTAATAAATGCAAAAAAAGACATTTTGCCAGGGTGTGTAAACTGTTTTCCCATATTGCAAGGACACAAACACAGGCGGTACACGCCATAGAGGACAATGATGACAATGCAGGGTCAGACTCAGATTGCACCCCAATATATCTTGCAGCAGTACAGAAATAACACAAGTCTGCAGATGAAGCAAATGTAACCCTACAGATAGGGGCTCACAAAACTCCAGTCACATTCAAAATAGATACAGGGGCACAAGTAAACTGTGTGCCAAGCCACACATACCTGGAACTCCTTAGAAATGAATTCCCCTTAGAGACTCAAGACCTACCAAAACTGTTGGGATATGGGGGTGAAAAGCTGAAAGTCATTGGTCGCTGCCATGCAAAATGTTTTTACAAGGGATCTGAATAGGTCTTACAATTGTTTGTGATAGAAACAAAAGCCCCAGCAGTATTAGGTCTCAAAACAAGTAAAGATATTGGACTTGTAAAGATCATTATGGCTGTGGATGGTGGGTGCAGCAAACTGTCAAAGGACAACATTAAGCATGAGTACAGTGATCTATTCAAAGGCCTAGGGTGCCTCCCGGGGATTAGCCGCATACGTATAAAAGAGGGTGCACAGCCTGTCATTCATGCCCCAAGGAAAATACCTCTATCCCTTGAGGCTAAAGTCAAACAAGAACTAACACGGATGGAGAAGTTGGGGGTAGTAAAAAAGGTCACAGAACCATCAGAATGGGTCAGTTCTATGGTTGTGGTAGAGAAGAAAAACACAGGCGCAATTCGTATTTGCATTGACTCACGTGATTTGAACAAAGTAATAATGAGAGAGCACTACAAACTCCCCACCATAGATGATATAGCTCACAAGCTAGTAGGAGCAACAGTGTTTAGTGTACTAGATGCACAATCTGGTTACTGGCAATTGCGTCTTGATGAACCCAGCAGACACCTAACCACTTTCAACTCCCCCTTTGGACGATGGCGTTTCACAAGGGTACCTTTCGGCATTGCTTCTGCTCAGGAGATATTTAAAAAGAAATCACATGAATTCATTGCTGGTCTACATGGTCTTGAAGTAATAATTGATGATTTGCTGGCTTATGGAAAGGATCGTACAGAACATGACGAAAAAACCTTATTGCCTTACTCAAGCGGTGTCGGGAGAAAAATCGTAAACTCAATCCAAACAAAATGCAAATTGGGGTAGAAGAGGTTACATATTTTGGACACCTTCTAACCAAAGAGGGCTTAAAGCCTGATCCAAAGAAGACAACAGCTGTTATTAGCATGAAGGCCCCATCCTCCAGGAAGGAACTAGAGACATCATTAAGCATTTTTAATTATCCATCCAAGTTTTCTCAAGGCCTCGCTCAGCTGACAGCCCCACTACTTGCATTACTACAAAGGGATGCTATTTGGTCTTGGGACGCAAACATGGAAAAGACATTCGAGAAAGTAAAAAAACTGATCACTAAACATCCGGGGCCAATACTGAAATATTTTGACGTAAACTGCGACACTGTGCTTCAAGTGGATGCATCCCAGTTTGGGTTAGGTGCTGTGCTAATTCAACAAGGACATCCTGTTGCATATGCTTCACGAGCTCTGACAACAACACAAGCCAATTATGCTCAAATTGAGAAGGAGATGTTGGCCATTGTGAATGGATGTGAGACATTTCACCAGTATATATATGGTCGCCCAGTGGTTGTGGAAACTGATCACAAACCATTGGAGTACATCATGCAAAAACCACTATCTGCTATACCTCCACGCCTGCAGAGGATGGTTATGAAACTACAACAGTATGATCTCACAGTGAAATATAAACCAGGAAAGGAAATTCCGATGGCAGATACGCTGTCTAGGGTGTTTCCAGAAGGACATGAAGCACCGGATGAACCTGAATTGGAAGAACAGGTACATACAGTACTAGTAAATATTCCAATAGCTGATGTACGGCTGGAAAAAATTAGACAAGATACTAAACAAGATAAAGTACTAGAAAAACTAATTTGTGTCATGTGCAATGGCTGGCCAGAAAAACGAAAAAAGCTTTCTCCTGAGTTGCAGGGATTCTGGCCTGTGAGAAATGAACTATCCTTTCATACGGATAGATATCATATTCATGGGTGACCGTATTCTTATTCCTAAATCACAGCAGGCAGAAATACTGGAGCAAATTCACCAGGGACATTTGGGCATTACTCTTTGTAAGCGCAGAGCACGGGATGTGGTTTACTGGCCTAATTTGGACCTTGATATTGAGACACTTGTGAAGACATGTGAAACCTGCCAGACATTTAAAAAAAACAATGCAAAAGAACCTCTCACACCATGGAACACTCCTTCATGGACATGGCAGAGACTGGCCACTGATATTTTTCATTTTGAGGACAACCACTACCTGATAGTAGTAGATTACTACAGCAAATTCTTTGAACTAGTACAGCTGGGAAATCTAAAAGCATCAGCAATCATATGGGCTTTCAAAACAATACTCTCGAGACATGGAGTGTGCAAAGAACTTGTGTCTGATAATGGCCCGCAATTCTCAAGTGCTGAATTCCAGTGCTTTCTGCGTGAATGGGGAGTCAGGCACAAACCAATAAGTCTGTATCACTCACAGGCCAATGGTTTAGCTGAGAAGTATGTTAGCATAGCCAAATCCATTATCCGAAAAGCACAATCATCAGGGCAGGATGTGTACCTAGGCCTGTTAAACTATCGTGCAACACCCATGGAGGGTTTATGTTCACCTGCACAGCTGCTCATGGGTAGAGCACTGAGGACCACAGTGCCTATTGCACCTCAGAAATTGCAGCCTCAGACTATCCCACAGGATCAGGTAACAGGTCAGAGGAACATAAACATGAAAAAGCAAAAGCTGTATTTTGACAAATCTACCAAGTTACTTAGTCCACTCAGGACTGGGCAAGCTGTGAGACACAGAGTCACTGGGGATACATGGGAACCTGCTCGAATTGTCAGTGAAGCTAATTCACCAAGGTCATATATAATCAAAACCAAGTGTGGACAGAAACTGAGACGCAACAGGCGTCATCTTTGACCAGACACTGCAGCTGATACTTTACTCTGGGAACCAAGCAGCAATGACAATAAAGAGCAAAGCAATGAATGCACAGAATTCCCTAACATGGATGTAAAGTCTACTGAGGACTTTGAGGACAACATAAGTTTATCAGCTTGCAATAATGCCGGGAATGACTCTCAACTTGACACTGATTGTACTGCTAGTGAGCCAGCAGTTACTTTCTCTCGTTATGGTCGAGCTATTAAACCAAAAATATGGGAAGACTTTGTCTCATATTAAGTGTTTCATATTTGAAGGGGAAGATGTAATGATGTGTATGCTTTATGTTATAGTTTAAGTTCAGTAGTTATGCTTAGTTCACTCTGCGCACTACAAACAGTTAACATTTTAGTCATGTGATTGGAGGGGGCGGGCAGTTGTTGTTAAGATGGATGCTGCTGAATAAAGTCTGTATTCTTGTTCTCTCTCCTTGCTGTTTGCTAATACATTATAAAAATCATCACCCCCCCACACCTGGACCTGCCCCCTGGACCCCCCCCCCAAAAAAAAAAAAAAGTTTGAAAAAAAATACTCGCAATTTACAAAGTGAGAGGACATCTCTACTCTACTACACACACAACAGTGTAATCATTGTAAAGGCATCTTTACCCAACTACATGACAGTGGTGCATAACTTGAGCAGTTCTATGTCTGTACAGTTTAGTACATGATTAAAGAGCAGATTTTCAGTACTCGCTGCTCATTGGCTGCTCTACACAACCTCTGCAGCTCTATTGGAGACTAAGGACACGCCCCTATATAACATTATTATTTATACAGTTAGTTCTGCCATATGTAAGATGTGCTGTGCACACTCACCTTTCCCGGGGTCACCGCTTATTCAAACAAACACCGCATCCACCAAATCAAACAGCGAGAGGCATACTCAGGCCCGCCCAACTGGGCACTTTGTGAAAGACCACGCCTACAGATGCTTACCGTCATCACTCAGGACATATGCGCAAGCTTAAACACCACACTTAGAGTTACCTGGTAAAAAGTGCACGGGGTCACACCCCTTGCGTTCTGTGATTTGTTGTCAGTTGAATTACCTAAACATCTTTTGCCAGTGGGAAGTGTCAAGCCAGTATGAATGCCCTTATTGTAGCGTTACCATAATAATTGATGTTTACACAATCTTTGGCCTGTGCATGCTGTCTGTGAGCATTATGTTGTGAATGTGTTTAATGTTTTGGTGGGATGAAAGGAGTTTCCGGGATATTTAATTTAATTTGCGGGCGTCAGGGAGCTGCTACTACAATGCCAAAGACTCTCGGAACTTCCGGCAGAGTTGGGATGTCTGTATATATATATTTATTTTATTTTTTTCTAACAACTGAGACCTCATATCTGTGAACCCTTATAACTTTTATGTCCAATATTGTTTAGAAATCATTTTTATTAGATTGTGTTATTGTGAGTGTAACTATACTTTGTAATTTATTTTTAATGTGTTTTGTGAGACTTTTTTGTTTCGTAAAACAGTTGACCACAGCTCTGAGGATGCACTAACCCGAGCGTTAACTTGAATTGCGCTCAAACGATCACGTTTACTTTCAACCTGTAATAACAGCACAATTCAAACTGCGCGCAAACGAACACAAAAACCCAATATCACACGAGTGCAAACGTTTGCGCTCCACTCGTAATCTGGCCCAAAAGTAATTTATTTTTATAATTTAATTTATTTATATTTATTTCAAACATGCACAGTAGAAGGGAAAAGCTGACAGAAACTCTGGTCACAGTCACACATTCAGTTTCAGCTTTTGAGGATTGTGTAAATTCTAAACCTAGATATTTGTGTGTATGGTGCTGTTCCCTGTAATGCAGTGAGATGTTGCAGCATATTTCTTTTTTATGTATCTATTATCTATCTATCTATTTATCTAACTATCTATCTATTTCTCTATCTATAGCTGTATATCTCTCTGTCTTTCTAATAAGTTAGTAAAACAGTGAGACTGTTTTGAGACTGAGCAAGAGTGAGATAGATAGTGAATGAGAATAAGTGAATAAAAATAAGAGAAACTGAGAGAATGTGAGAGCAAGTGAGAATGTGTGAGAGTGAGTGTAACAGAGTAATGGGGCTGGTGTTGCTCATTAGTCACAGGGGATATTTTTGTCAGAATGTTAACCTCCATTTTAGAAATAGAGAAGTGTCATGTGATGCAGTGATCACATGATGGTGTGTGTATAGTAGCCCCGCCCCCTGTCTGTGAGGTAAAACTGAGGTAAATGCAGCAACAATGATCATTTTCATTAAGAGATGTTATTGAAAGCAAATAAAAATTAATCATAATGCATTAATTTATATAAAAAAAAAAATTTCCTATCAGAATATAGAGTGTTTCTGCAGCCATCTCTTCAGTGACTATTAGCTTTGAAGTGAACTTTATATCATCCCTTGTAGGTAAAAAGGGAAACAATACTCACTAAATTACATTTATTTAGTATAAAAAAAAAAGAAAAATTTCAAAACATCCCACACACTTCACAAAACACATCTCACTCATATTTTTTTTTACAATACAACCTAAGAATTTGTGGCAAAAAAAAAATACTCCAGAGTTTATTTTCCCAACATTAAAAAGCATGAATAGACGGACATTAATCATTCCCACCACACAGAATGTAGTAATATAATACAATAAATTATTTAATGGGGAGTTTAATCTTTAATTTAAACCTAAAAATCTGGCATCAATGTAAGCTGCAAATATCTAAATTCATTACTGCTTTTATTTCAGCAATTCTGAAAACCTATTTATTTGACAACATCTGCAGTTTTTCTCAAACAAAAATACATTGTTCTGTCTTTTACTTTTTCAAATGTTCCCAAAGATGTTCAGTGACATTAAAGAGACAGTACACAGCTTCAGATTTGTATATAAAACGTTTAGCTATGCATAATAGAACAGCTTTGCAATATACTTTATTATTTATTTTGCCTCCTTTTTATGTAATTTAACTCTAAAAATTCAGCAATTTCTAATTCCAAGACCTTGAAATGCACCCAGCTGACTTCTGAAGGCTAAGTCTGCTATATATGCCCCTAATAGGCTTTAACTGATATCAACTGCAAAACAATGCAGGCTATATTAACATTAAAGCCATTATTCTATGCATTTATCATATGTAAGAAATCTACATCAAAATGTGTGGAGAAAAAATAAATATTTTCATTACAATTTTTTATTGTATATAATGGTTATATTCATATAAATCAGTGCCTTTTGGTATAGTTATATAACTTTGATGTGCACATAGGGGCTCCCATGAGACTCTACTTAATGGGACAGTCTACACGAAAATGTTTATCGTTTAAAAAGATCGATAATCCCTTTATTACCCATTCCCCAATTTTGCATAACCAATATGGATATATTAAAGAGACAGTCTACTCCAGAATTTGTATTGTTTAAAAAGATAAATAATTCATTTACTTATCCCCCAGTTTTGCATAACCAACACAGTTATATTAATTTATTTTTTGCCGCTGTGATTACCTTGTATCTAATTCTCGGCAGACTGCCCCCTTATCTCAGTGGTATGTACAGACTTCCATTTTAGCCAATTAGTGCTGACTCATGAATAGCTCCACTGGAGTGAACACAATATTATCTATATGACACACATGAGCTAGCAGTGTCTTGCTGTGAAAAGCTATAAAAATGCTCTGAGATAAGAGATGATCTGTAGTGGTTTAACGACTGGTAGAAATTTAGAGGATTAAATATTATAAAGTATATTGATATAACAATGTTGGTTGTGCAAAGCTGGGGAATTGGTAGTACCAAGGCGTTATCTATCTTTTTTTTTTAAAAAAATTTTTGGAGTAGACCGTGCCTTTAAATAATTGCAAATTTTTTCACGCCAGGTAATTACTATTACCATGGGGATCTACTAGCTATCAAAACGTATATTGGGCTTTATTTACAGGGGCTTTTGTGCTTTAAAACAAGGGGTCTTGGGGTTCTCTCTGCCTTTTTGATGGCCTATTATAAGAGCCCAGAGACCCCTCATTAAAAATATATATTTTAAAATTTTAAAAACAAAGTTGCAAACAAGTGTTTTTTTAACTTTATAGTATAAACAATAAGGGGTTATCCTCATATAAATTAGGGTCTCTGTGTATATTTATATCAGTTTGATGTGTATGTAGACTAAGTGCACATTTATTCATGCCAGACAATTAAAACGTATATAGGGGCTTTATTTTAAAAGGGGCTTATTTGCTTTATAAGAAGGGGTCATGGGGTCTCTAGGCCTTTTTGATGGCCAATTATGGGGGTAAATATGTTGAAATATTTATGTTATTTTTTTTTTTTTTAAACTGTGCTTAAAGGTGGGTCTTGGGCATTTCTAGGGCTTAATATATCTTAGATCGAGGGGTTTAAATATTTACCCCAACATCTAGCTCCATGAAAGGGACATGAAACCCAAAATGTTTCTTTCATGTGTCAGATGAAAAGAGGCACATATGTACAGCCACCAATCAGCAGCTAGCAAGCCCTCTCCTAAGCCTATATATAAGCATTTTAACAAAGGATACCAGAAGAAATAATTAAATAAGATAATAATAGAAGTAAATTGGAAAGTTGATTTTGTGCAGGTTACCACCTCCAGGATAAACAAATAATTCCACAGCTGAGTATTTCCTGTTCCATAGGTTTTACAAACATGCTGTGCTATCTACTCACAATAATATACCCTTGCATGCTTTGCATAAGCAGTGATTGTATGGCAGAAAAGAATGCAGCATCAATGCTAGTTGAAAAAAATTGACAGTGACAGACTCACTGAAGTGCCGCTCCTATCAAGGGAGGCCAGGGTCTGTTGGACTAACTTGGTCCCATGGTTAAACTGAGCCGTGGCTTCCATGTTACTTCAAGAATACAAATTTTCAATAGATTAAAATTCCAAACAAAAGGAAGCCAGACCTGCTGTGTTGAACACAATTTTTGCAGAATGAGAGCAGAGAGCCAAATAGACTAGGAGCAACTTAAGGGCTAAGGACTGTGGGAGATGAAAGAGTACATCTAAGTTCAGACGGTTTGTTGTTTAAATTTAAATGATTAAAGGGATATTGAACTCTAAATAAAGGTAATATAGGATGATGCATTTAAAGAAAATATTAGTCTTAGAATAAAATGTAGATGTATTTTTTAGTTTCATTAAACGTTTAAATATTGACAAAACAAGTGCAAAATTGTATTGTCCATAATGCAATTGGTGCTGCCATGTTGTAACTTGGGTTTCTTTCTTTGCTGTGGCCAATTAGGGACAGATAAAAATAGTTCACTAGAGTGTGCAGTCAATGGCTGTGTGGAATATAAGTGTTTTGAACTTACATTTCAAACATGAACTGAAAAGATCACAATTTCAGAATGGAATTACAGAAAAAGTGTACAAAATAAATAATGGAATATATTGCAAAGTTTATATATATATATATATATATATATATATACATACAGTTTATCATTTTATATTACAATCTCAGGCCTAGATTACGAGTTTTGCGGTAGCAGGAAAAGCAGCGTTAACGGGTGCTAACGCTGCTTTTTTACTACCACTGGTATTACGAGTCTTGCAGGTTTAGGGTCACCGCACACTTTTTTGGCCATACCACAAACGACTTACGTAAACTTCGTAAACCCTTTTTTCTATGGGACTTTTCAAAGAACTGGTATTACGAGTCTGTCCTGGGAGGCCAAAAAATGAGCGGTACACCCTAAACCGTCAAGATTTCTACCGCATTTGAAAGTCAGTAGTTATGAGTTTTATGGTACAACGCGGTAACATAAAACTCATAACTAAAGTGCTAAAAAGTACACTAACACCCATAAACGACCTATTAACCCCTAAACCAAGGCCCTCCCTCATCGCAAACACTAAAATACATTTTTTAACCCCTAATCTGCAGCTCCGGACACCGCCGCCACCTACATTATATTTATTAACCCCTAATCTGCTGCCCCCAACATTGCCGCCACCTACATTATATTTATTAACCCCTAATCTGCCGCCCCCAACATCGTCGCCACTATAATAAACATATTAACCCCTAAACCGCCGCACTCCCGCCTCGCAAACATTAGTTTATTATTATTAACCCCTAATCTGCCGTCCCTAACATCACCGACACCTACCTACATTTATTAACCCCTAATCTGCTGCCCCCAACGTCGCCACCACTATATTAAAGTTATTAACCCCTAAACTTAAGTCTAACCCTAACACCCCCTAACAAATATAATTTAAATACATCTAACTAAATATTCCTATCATTAACTAAATAATTCCTATTTAAAACTAAATACTTACCTATAAAATAAACCTTAAGATAGCTACAATATAACTAATAGTTACATTGTATCTAGCTTAAGGTTTATTTTTATTTTACAGGCAAGTTTGTATTTATTTTAACTAGGTAGAATAGTTATTAAATAGTTAATAACTATTTAATAACTACCTAGCTAAAATAAATACAAAAGTACCTGTAAAATAAAACCTAACCTAAGTTACAATAACACCTAACACTACACTATAATTAAATAAATGAACTAAATGAAATACTATTAAATAAATTAAATTAAATTATCTAAAGTACAACCCCCCCCCACTAAATTACAGAAAATAATAAACAAAGTATCAGATATTTAAACTAATTACACCTAATATAATAGCCCTATTAAACCCCCCCCCCCAAAAAAAAAACCAACCCTAGCCTAAACTAAACTACCAATAGCCCTTAAAAGGGTCTTTTGCGGGGCATTGCCCCAAAGTAATCAGCTCTTTTACCTGTAAAAAAAAATACAAACAACCCCCCAACAGTAAAACCCACCACCCACACAACCAACCCCCCAAATAAAATCCTAACTAAAAAAACCTAAGCTCCCCATTGCCCTAAAGAGGGCATTTGGATGGGCATTGCCCTTAAAAGGGCAGTTAGCTCTTTTGCAGCCCAAACCCTAACCTAAACCCCCCCCCCACCCAATACACCCTTAAAAAAACCTAGCACTAACTCCCTGAAAATCGACTTACCGGGAGACGTCTTCATCCAAGCCAGGCGAAGTGGTCCTCCAGACGGGCAGAAGTCTTCATCCAAGCCGGGCTGAAGTGGTCCTCCAGACGGGCAGAAGTCTATCTTCATCCATCCGGTGCGGAGCGGCTCCATCTTCAAGACATACGACGCGGAGCATCCTCTTCTTCCGACGGACTAACGATGAATGAAAGTACCTTTAAGTGACGTCATCCAAGATGGCGTCCCTTAGATTCCGATTGGCTGATAGAATTCTATCAGCCAATCGGAATTAAGGTAGAAAAAAATCCTATTGTCTGATGCAATCAGCCAAAAGGATTGAAGTTCAATCCTATTGGCTGATCCAATCAGCCAATAGGATTGAGCTTGCATTCTATTGGCTGTTCCAATCAGCCAATTGAATGTTTGTGCACGTCAGGTTGGAGCTCAAGCCTAAAATAATTACTTTCAACTTTTAATACGCATGCTACCTGACGTGCGCAAAGAGCAGAAGTTGAGCGGTAATAAGTTTTTATACACCTGATGAAACGGTCGTGTTGGACCGAGAAACGTTGTGTATAATATTAAAGTCTTTTAATACTATTTTAAACAGACTGTGTTCCACAACTTTTTAGAACATATACAGATTTGGTCTTAATAGAGACGAAGTAGTCCTCTATACCTTTTGGGGTATACACTTTACAAAGGGCACTACAATCAGAATTCCTTTTTTACTCTAAGGATTGCTACATGGAAATCTGACAGGGATTGATAAATCCTCACAGCCCTTTGGACAAGAATACCGGAGAAAGTTGTCTGGACGACTTATAAAAGTCCAGGAGGCATTTGTGGCACTTCTCAAGTGTCTTACATCTTGTGAGTACCTTAGTTATCTGCGCAATTTGCGTGAATTGCTACTATGGTGGCGCCTTCTTCTTTTTTCTTCTGACCTCTGAGCGGTAATTACAGCTCCATTCGTAATCTGGCCCATAACTGTTTAAACTAACTAGTTTCAAACACATGAAAAACGGTTTACCAATGAAAAGTCCAGCAAACTTTAATAACTGATTTTTTTAAAAAAAGGACATTTCATTAATTTTGAAAATAAACATTTTTGCAGTACACATGTTTTAGGAAAAAATACTTCTAGTAAAATCCACAACTGTTTTGGTGATAGCTTTTACTATACATAGGCACGTATCATACACCTTACCATATATAGCATATCTAGATATGTTCCAATCACCTACACTGAAACATTGTTCCTGTTCAGAGAGTCTGCAGTGCCTTACCCCATGTTGGCTATGGTACAAATTGATACAATGTGTATGCTTAAAGGGACAGTCTACACCAGAATTGTTATTGTTTTAAAAGATAGATAATCCCTTTTTTACCCATTCCCCAGTTTTGCATAACCAACACAGTTATATTTATATATTTTTTACCTCTGTGATTATCTTGTATCTAAGCCTCTGCAAACTGCCCCTTTATTTCAGTTCTTTTGACAGACTTGCAGTTTAGCCAATCAGTGATGGCTCCCAGGTAACTTCACGTGCATGAGCACAGTGTTATCTATATGAAACACATGAACTAACACCCTCTAGTGGTGAAAAACCTGTTAAAAGGCATTCTTAAGAGGCGGCCTTCAAGGTCTAAGAAAATAGCATATGAACCTCCTAGGTTAAGCTTTCAACTAAGAATACCAAGAGAACAATGCAAAATTGGTGATAAAAGTAAATTAGAAAATTGTTTAAAATTACATGCCCTGGGGGGTAGTTATCAAGCCGTCTACTTTTCTGGCTTCGCCGGCCCAATACGTCCGCCTAAGCTTGCCTACCTTCGCCGCCGCGGACCTTGAATACGTTCGCCTAAGTTATCAAATAAAGCTGTCAAAAAGCCGCGGGGCGATGAGCAGCGGACTGTGAGAGTTATCACTCATCCGATCTCGCTGCCCTTCGGCTTTTTCCCAGCTTTATTGCTAGCCTGTCACTAAGCACTCACACTAAACTACACTGCTCTAACCCCTATACCGGCGCCCCCGGAGCCCCCCGCAACTAAATAAAGTTACTAACCCCTAAACCGCCGCTCCTAGACCCTGCCGCAACTCTTATAAATGTATTAACCCCTAAACCGTCGCTCCTAGACCCTGCCGCAACTCTTATAAATGTATTAACCCCTAAACCGCCGCTCCTAGACCCCGCCGCAACTCTTATAAATGTATTAACCCCTAAACCGCCGCTCCCGGACACCGCTGCCACCTACATTATACCTAGTAACCCCTATCCTACCCCCCCTATACCGTCGCCCTCTATTATAAAATTATTAACCCCTATCCTGCTGATCCCGCACCTCTCCGCAACTAAATAAATAGTTTAACCCCTAAACCGCCGCTCCATGAACCCGCCGCAACCTATATTAAACCTATTAACCCCTATCCTGCCCCCCCTACACCGTCGCCACCTATAATAAATTTATTAACCCCTAATCTGCCCCCCACTACGCCGCCGCCACTGTAATAAAATGATTAACCCCTAAACCTAAGTCTAACCCTAACCCTAACGCCCCCCTAACTTAAATATTAATTAAATAAATCTAAATAAATTAACTCTTATTAACTAAATGAATCCTATTTAAAACTAAATACTTACCTATAAAATAAACCCTAATATAGCTACAATATAAATAATAATTATATTCTAGCTATCTTAGGATTTATATTTATTTTACAGGTAACTTTCAATTTATTTTAACCAGGTACAATAGCTATTAAATAGTTATTAACTATTTAATAGCTTACCTAGCTAAAATAAAGAGAAATGTACCTGTGAAATAAATCCTAACCTAAGTTACAATTACACCTAACACTACACTATACTTTAATAAATTATTCCTATTTAAAACTAAATACTTACCTGTAAAATAAATCCTAACCTAAGTTACAATTAAACCTAATACTACACTATCATTAAATTAACTAAATAAACTACCTACAAATAACTACAATTAAATACAATTACATAAACTAACTAAAGTAAAAAAAATAAAAAAAGCTAAGTTACAAAAAATAAAAAATTAAGTTACAAACATGTTAAAAATATTACAACAATTTTAAGCTACTTACACCTAATCTAAGCCCCCTAATAAAATAACAAACCCCCCCAAAATAAAAAAAATCCCTACCCTATTCTAAATTACATAAATTTCAAAGCTCTTTTACCTTACCAGCCCTTAAAAGGGCCATTTGTGGGGGCATGCCCCAAAAAGTTCAGCTCTTTTGCCTGTAAAAGAAAAATACAACCCCCCCCCAACATTAAAACCCACCACCCACATACCCCTAATCTAACCCAAACCCCCCTTACAAAAACCTAACACTAATCCCCTGAAGATCATCCTACCTTGAGTCGTCTTCACTCAGCCGAGCCACCGATGGAACTGAAGAGGACACCCGGAGCGGAAGAAGTTAATCCTCCAAGCGGCGCTGAAGAAATCTTCCATCCGATGAAGTCATCATCCAGGCGGCGCTGAAGAGGTCTTCTATCCGGGCGAAGTCATCTTCCAAGCCGGGTCTTGAATCTTCCTTCCGCCGACGCGGAACCACCTTCTTCACCGACGGACTACGACGAATGACGGCTCCTTTAAGGGACGTCATCCAAGATGGCGTCCCCTCAATTCCGATTGGCTGATAGGATTCTATCAGCCAATCGGAATTAAGGTTGGAAAAATCTGATTGGCTGATGGAATCAGCCAATCAGATTGAGCTCGCATTCTATTGGCTGTTCCGATCAGCCAATAGAATGCGAGCTCAATCTGATTGGCTGATTGGATCAGCCAATCGGATTGAACTTGAATCTGATTGGCTGATTCCATCAGCCAATCAGATTTTCCTACCTTAATTCCGATTGGCTGATAGAATCCTATCAGCCAATCGGAATTGAGGGGACGCCATCTTGGATGACGTCCCTTAAAGGAGCCGTCATTCGTCGTAGTCCGTCGGTGAAGAAGGTGGTTCCGCATCGGCGGAAGGAAGATTCAAGACCCGGCTTGGAAGATGACTTCGCCCGGATAGAAGACCTCTTCAGCGCCGCCTGGATGATGACTTCATCGGATGGAAGATTTCTTCAGCGCCGCTTGGAGGATTAACTTCTTCCGCTCCGGATGTCCTCTTCAGTTCCATCGGTGGCTCGGCTGAGTGAAGACGACTCAAGGTAGGATGATCTTCAGGGGATTAGTGTTAGGTTTTTGTAAGGGGGGTTTGGGTTAGATTAGGGGTATGTGGGTGGTGGGTTTTAATGTTGGGGGGGGTTGTATTTTTCTTTTACAGGCAAAAGAGCTGAACTTTTTGGGGCATGCCCCCACAAATGGCCCTTTTAAGGGCTGGTAAGGTAAAAGAGCTTTGAAATTTATTTAATTTAGAATAGGGTAGGGATTTTTTTTATTTTGGGGGGGTTTGTTATTTTATTAGGGGGCTTAGATTAGGTGTAAGTAGCTTAAAATTGTTGTAATATTTTTAACATGTTTGTAACTTAATTTTTTATTTTTTGTAACTTAGCTTTTTTTATTTTTTGTACTTTAGTTAGTTTATGTAATTGTATTTAATTGTAGTTATTTGTAGGTAGTTTATTTAGTTAATTTAATGATAGTGTAGTATTAGGTTTAATTGTAACTTAGGTTAGGATTTATTTCACAGGTAATTTTGTATTTCTTTTAGCTAGGTAGTTATTAAATAGTTAATAACTATTTAATAACTATTCTAACTAGCTAAAATAAATACAAAGTTACCTGTAAAATAAATATAAATCCTAAGATAGCTATAATATAATTATTAATTACATTGCAGCTATCTTAGGGTTTATTTTACAGGTAAGTATTTATTTTTAAATATGAATAATTTATTAAAGTATAGTGTAGTGTTAGGTGTAATTGTAACTTAGGTTAGGATTTATTTCACAGGTACATTTCTCTTTATTTTAGCTAGGTAAGCTATTAAATAGTTAATAACTATTTAATAGCTATTGTACCTGGTTAAAATAAATTGAAAGTTACCTGTAAAATAAATATAAATCCTAAGATAGCTAGAATATAATTATTATTTATATTGTAGCTATATTAGGGTTTATTTTAAAGGTAAGTATTTAGTTTTAAATAGGATTCATTTAGTTAATAAGAGTTAATTTATTTAGATTTATTTAATTAATATTTAAGTTAGGGGGGCGTTAGGGTTAGGGTTAGACTTAGGTTTAGGGGTTAATCATTTTATTACAGTGGCGGCGGCGTAGTGGGGGGCAGGATAGGGGTTTATAAATTTATTATAGGTGGCGACGGTGTAGGGGGGGCAGATTAGGGGTTAATAAATTTAATATAGGTGGCGACGGTGTAGGGGGGGCAGGATAGGGGTTAATAGGTTTAATATAGGTTGCGGCGGGTTCAGGGAGCGGCGGTTTAGGGGTTAATACATTTATTATAGTTGCGGTGGGCTCCGGGAGCGGCGGTTTAGGGGTTAATATGTATAGAGTAGCTTGCGGTGGGCTCCGGGAGCGGCGGTTTAGGGGGTAATAACTTTATTTAGTTGCGGCGGTGTAGGGGGGGTCAGATTAGTGGTGTTTAGACTCGGGGTACATGTTAGGGTGTTAGGTGCAGACAGCTCCCATAGAAATCAATGGGATGTCTGTCAGCAGCGAACTTGTACTTTCGCTATGGTCAGACTCCCATTGATTCCTATGGGATCCGCCGCCTCCAGGGGTGGCGGATTGAAAACCAGGTACGCTGGGCCATAAAAGTGCCGAGCGTACCTGCTAGTTTTATGATAGCTAGCAAAAGTAGTGAGAATGTGCCGCACTTGTGTGCGGAACATCTGGAGTGACGTAAGAATCGATCTGTGTCGGACTGAGTCCGGCGGATCGATGCTTACGTCACAAAATTCTACTTTTGCCGGTCTCGAGCCTTTGATAACTAAGGCGAATCAGCCTCGCCACAAATACGCTGCGGAATTCCAGCGTATTTGAGGTTGACGGCTTGATAACTACCCCCCCCCTATCTGAATCAATAAAGTTTATTTTGGACTAGACTGTCCCTTTGATAAATGTAATTGTGTAAGCTTTGGCATATAGCATTGTTTAATTTCTTATGCACACGCAAATACCAAAGAAACATAAACACTGACGCCTAGATTACGAGTTTTGCGGTAACAGGGGTGAGGTATTAACTTGCACATTATTCTCACCGCTCACTTTCCTACAACGCTGGTATTACGAGTTTTTACAAACCCGGCGTTAAAAGACAAAAAGTGAGCGTAGAGCAAAATTTTGCTCCAAATCTCACTCCAATACCAGCGCTGCTTAAGTCAGCGGTGGGCTGGTGTAACATGCACGATTAAACCATAGGAATCAACGGGGAGAGGCGGCTGAAAAAAAGTCTAACACCTGCAAAAAAGCAGCGTAAAACTGAGTAACGCAGCCCCATTGATTCCTATGGGGAAATAAAATTTATGTTTACACCTAACACTCTAACATGAACCCCGAGTCTAAACACCCCTAATTTTACACTTATTAACCCCTAATCTGCTGCCCCCGACATCGCCGACACCTGCATTAAACTTATTAACCCCTAATCTGCCGCTCCGGACACCGCCACCACCTACATTATACTTATTAACCCTAATCTGATGCCCCCAACATCGCCGCCACCTACATTATATTTATTAACCCCTAATCTGTCTCCCCCTATGTCGCCGCAACCTACCTACATTTATTAACCCCTAATCTGCTGCCCCAATGTCGCCGCCACTATAATAAACATATTAACCCCTAAACCGCTGCACTCCCGTCTCGCAAACACTAGTTAAATATTATTAACCCCTAATCTGCCGTCCCTAACATCGCCACCACCTACCTACATTTATTAACCCCTAATCTGCCGCCGCCAACGTCGCCGCCACTATATTAAATGTATTAACCCCTAAACCTAAGTGTAACCCTAACATTTATCAGATAGGGCATGTAATTTTAAACAATTTTCCAATTTACTTTTATCACCAATTTTGCTTTGTTCTCTTGGTATTCTTAGTTGAAAGCTTAACCTAGAAGGTTCATATGCTATTTTCTTAGACCTTGAAAGCCGCCTCTTAAGAATGCCTTTTAACAGGTTTTTCACCACTAGAGGGTGTTAGTTCATGTGTTTCATATAGATAAATATAGATATAGAACGATATCATACACACTGTCGGTCAGCTGGAACATATTGACACTGGTGTTTGTTTAAATTATAGTGCAATAGTCCAATGGGAGGCTGTTAGTAATGAGTCTTGACTTCATGCAGCTGAAATGCATTGAAAAAATTGAAGCACAATAAGTTAACCAGAGCTTTGGTCTCTGGTAAATGAACACCCATACTCGCGTCCTAACCCGAATTGCCATAAACTACCTACTATATTAACACCTAACCCACCACATAGCCTGCCGCAAAGTAATCCACTATACTATCAACCCCTAAACCACCACAACCCCCACTCGCAAAGTAACCCACTACACTATCAACGCCTAAACTGCCACAAACCCCAATGCAAAGTAGCCCACTAACATCTAAACCCCCTAAGCTAACACCCCCTAAGCTACCCCCAAAAATTCTAACCTTACCTGTAAAAAAACCCTAAAACCCTTTAAAAAACAAAAAACTTACCTGAAAAAATTAAAAACACAACCTTACCTTCAAATAAAAAACCTATTCTTACCTTAAAAATAAAAAAAACTAACCTTACTTGATAAATAAAAAACCTAACATTACTAAATTAAAAACATGTAAAAACCTACCATTACAGAAAACAAAAAACGTATTACCAAAAATAAATTCTAAAACACCACTTAAAAAAAAAACCCACCCCAAAATAATAATCCTATACTAACATTAAACTACAGCACTAGCCGTTAAGAAGCTGGTGACCGCATGAAGAGGACAGTAGATAAAGAAGATGGATGAAGATAAGAAGTTTGCCGCAGGGATGAAGATAAGAAGAACGCAGCCAGGATGAAGATAAGAAGCCTATTCTAAAACCCCAATAAAAAAAAATCCCATAGATCATATATGGAGCGTAAATTACCTCAAGTTCACGCAAACACATTTGTGGTAATTTAAACAGCGCTACCTTTAATATGGATTTAAGCGTAAAGAACAATTGCGCAATTATGTTTAGACACCTCATGCTAATGATATTGCTCGACACAGTTTACCTGGTCCTTTTTTGGAAGTAAAAATGTGAAGTACAATGACTGAGTACTTATGGAGTTATTGTTAAAAAAATTGGACTTTTCACTTTCTCATAACATTGAAAACAATTATCCAAGGCTACAGCAAAATTGACTGCACCAATTCTTATAAAATTTGGCATGCAGATAGATTTAGTGCATTTTATGTTAGCTGAAAAAAATAGCAGTTGTTGCTGAGATATAAAGTAATTTTTTTTTTCTTTATTTCCAGCATTTAGAAGGTAAAAACAAATATAAACTCTGGACACACATTCAGTAACAGCTTTTGAGGATTGTGTCCGAGATATTGGTGTGTATGGTGCTGTTCCCTGTAAGGCAGTGAGTTTCTGCAGCATATTTCTGTTTGATGTATCTGTCTGTCTGCCTGTCTGTCTAGCTAGCTAGCTATCTGTATAACTCTCAGTCTTTCTAATAATTTAGTGAAACAGCAAGAGTGAGATAGTGAATAAGAGTAAGTGAATACAAATGAGAGAGAGTGACTGAGAGAATAGGAGAGCAAGTGAGAATGTGTGAGAGTGAGTGTAACAGAGTAATAGGCTGGTGTTGCTCATTAGTGACAGGGAATATTATTGTCAAAGTTTTAACCTCCATTTTAGAAATAGAGAAGTTAGTGCACTGTGATGCAGTGATCACATGATGTTGTGAGTATAGTAGCCCTGCCCCTCCCCTGTCTGTGAGGTAAAACAGAGGTAAATTCAGCAGCCAACAATGATATTTTTCTTTAAGAGATATTAAGGAAAGCTACTAAAAAATAATCATAATGCATTCATTTATATGAATGTTTTTTCATGTCAGAATATAGAGTGTTTTTGCAGCCATCTCTTTAGGAGTGGCTATTAACTTTGAACAAAGAACTTTATCATCCCTTGTGAGGGAAACAATATTCACTAAATTACATTTATGTAACATAAAAAATAGGAAAGCTTCAATACATCACACACACTGCACAAAACACATCTCACTCAAACATTTTTTACAATACAACCTAGGAATAAGTGGCAAAAACAAACAACAAAAATACTAAAGAGTTTATTTTTCTACTCAATCTTTAAAAAGCATAAATATTCAGACATTAATCCTTCCCATCACACAGAATGTAATAAAATAAAACAATAAATGAGTTGATGGGGAGTTTATTCTTCAATTTCAAACAAAAAATCTGTCATCAATGTAGGCTGCAAATACCTAAATGCTTTATTATTTTTATTTATTTTTAATTCTGAAAACCAATTTGTTTGACAACATCTACAGTATTTCTCACACAAAAATACATTATTTCCACTAATAAAAGTAAAAAATCTTATTTTAATACACTGACTGCCATAACAACTATTCTGGCATTGATTCTACCGGTTTGTGCAGATTTTTTTTAGCACTCCTTTAGAGCATACCCCAGTACCTAGAAATGTTACAGTGTGTTTTGTCTTTTACTTTTTCAAATGTTTCCAAAGATGTTCAGTGACATTAAAGAGACAGCACACACCTTCTGATTTGTATATAACACGGTTAGCTATGCATAATAAAACAGCTTTGCAATATACTTTCATTATTTATTTTGCCTCCTTTTCATGTAATTTAAATTCCGCAATTTCAAATTCCCAGACCTTGAAATGCACCCAGCTGACTTCCCAAGGATAACTCTGCTATATATACCCCTAATTAGCTTTAACTGATAACACCTGCAAATCAATGCAGGCTATATTAACATTATAGCCATTATTCTATGTATTTATCATATGTAAGAAAAAATAGAGAGCGTAAATTACCTCAAGTTCATGCAAACAAATCCTTATAAAATATGGCATGCAGAAAGATTTAGTACTTTTTATGTTAGGTGAAAAAATGAGCAGTTGATGCTGAAATATCAAGTAATTTATTTCAAGCATGTAGAAGGGAAAAGCTAATATAAACTCTGATCATACATTCAGTAGCAGGGTCATTCCTGGGGTTCGGTAATATTTCAACTTAAATTTTTTACATAATTAGGCACACATCAAACTTCTAACCACCTCAGGCAATAAAGTCATTTCATTATTTTCAGATTTTTATTAAAGAGGGCACTGCTTTTATAGGCTTGTGCATCATCTCTACTGCAAGTTCAACATCAGCACCTTCCACAAAAAACAGTTCCACTGAAGTGTTTGTTTGAGGAGTTCATACAGCTGCCTTGCATCTTTAATGTCATGGCCTTTAGCCACCAACTTGTCTGCTGTTCTCTTTAATGCTACTCCCCTACACCATCAAGGGCCCCTTTCCCATGGCTTGACTCAAAATAGTTCCATGTGCCAGCTTTAAATCCATATTTGTGGATTTCTGTAGTAAAAAGCAGAAAGTTTCCTTTCTGTTTATATTTTGTGCAAATTCCATCACTAAAAAAATGTAGGAGAGAAACTTGTGGATGAGTAGCCTGAAGGTAGTCTAGTACTGGATCAAGATATTTCCCTATAGCAGGAGGGCCTTTGTGTCTGGAAGCGGAGACTGTGGTAAAGCATATGGGCTCCTGTTGCCCTACATGCACTACCCCAGTATGTACAGTGGCCTGCTTGTGTGAGGCCCCAAAGGGAACAGCTTGGATCTCTGATGCGTATTTACAGACATACTTCTCTAAAAAATGTATGTGGCTCAATGCCTCATCCATTGCCATGTTTTTGTTTTGCTCACGATAGTAGGCGTATTGCTGTTTGATATTGAACAGGTGCTTCTTAAACTTGTGAATGTTACAACAAATACTCTATTTATAACAAAAATATGAGTATATATTTACTGAAACCATGACCATTTCATATGTTTTACATTGATTTATTTATAAATGTGGTTAATAACTCAACCCTCTCGCAAGTTTAAAACCCCAAAACAATCGCATACGTGATGGAGTTGAGTGTGACGCTGCTCCTCATGAGGTGTAAGACAGGAAGACTACATGGCAGCAATGAAATAATTATATTTTATATATTTATTGATTAAAATACAATTTTTAAAAGTGATAATTTTTCATCTTAATTTTATGTGATGGGGTTGAGTGGTTAAGCTTAACAATGCCCTCCCTGTCTATAATATGGCTCAAATATATTAATAAAAAGTATGATATTGCTTACCTTCTTCTGAACCGCACTGTAGAGAGCTGAATGACGTCACTTCCGGTCAATGATGTCACATATGGGTGGAGTTTTAATTATTATGGGTGAAGAATGGTTGGTGCGACAGGGTTGAGTCCAGAATGAGGGACATAACTTTATAGCCTGATTTTTATAAAATATCCTGCATTTATTTTTAAAATTATTTTTCACAAGAAAAAACCTAAATAAAAACTTACATTGTTGCCAAAAATTATAGATGCTTTGCACATTTTATTAATTATTAAATTCAGTAAAATGCCTCAGGGACATGACAAAATGCTTGGTGTAAGATATAAATAATACATTCTTTATTATAATCATTATTTGAATGCAAATAATATATAATATAATATAAAATAATTATTTTTATTCATTATAAAGGACATACCAAGGTATTTAAAAAAAGCTGTTAACATTTCATTTTGGTCAACCACCACTTTAAAAACTTTCTCTCTCTCTCTCTCTCTATAGATATACAGTATATATATATATATATATATATATATATATATATATATATATATATATAGCTATTTCTTGGACATTAACAGATGAAAAATAAAAGATTAGCTTTAGAGTAATGTACTTGTTCATGGACAGTAATGGAATGGTATTAATAAAGTTGGAAAAAACAGAATATCCGCAACATTGATTACTATTATTTATCAACAGTCCGATGATCATCGCTCCGTACTTGACGGAGTCACTGTCCACTGACGATTCCTCTGATAAATCCCTTTTCACGTGTGCTCTTTATCTTCAGATTTAGCTATATTAAAACAATAAAAATAGGAGTTACTTATTTTAACCCTTTCCTGGTCGTTTCTTGATTCTTTATATTTTGCATATTTCTAGCCTATCCACATACGTATTCTTGTATTTCTTTTGATATTTTATCTATTATCTTTTTTAACCTGCTCTCCAAGTTCTTAATATTTTTCCTGTGATCTCTTTCTTTTTACTTACACAACTTGATTTTAATTTGCTTTTCTATAAAATCACTCTGTATAACACCTCCTCTTTCTCAATACAATGTCTCTATTATTACCCGTAATACTTATTAAATTGCTTCCTATATCTCTAAGGTTGCCTCATATAAAGCCCTCATTATTGCTCCTTATATTCTATATATTTTTGTCAGAGTATCACCCCAAATAACCATCTTTTAATTAGTCTTACTTTTCTGATCAGGATTTTCTTCATCTGGAATTTTCTGTCTCAATTTGCTGATAAATACAAAAACAAGATTAATATAAAAAAAAATGTAAACACTATGCCTAACCTTAAACAAGTTGAGATCACCAATATGGAAATTTTTCTCTTAATGATGTATGTACAAGTATATTTTAAAATTGATCTAAGTATGGCTTGCATATGTAGTAAAGTTTATTCTAATTCATTTTAAGAGCCTTAATGGGCTGCACACATACTTTATACAAAAATATCAATAAATAAAGAGCTGAACTAAATACTGTAGAATGATTTCTGATTGGAGGAAAGTCATGGTGACTTACCTTGTGCATTTTTTAACCATCTAAACGCCAACAATAAGTAGCAGAAGCAAAGAGATCACAGTTATGAGGATAACTGCAATGTCAATTTTTACTGTAGAGAAACATCAAGGAATAAACATATTATTTACAACTTGATATTGCGCCAAGCATCCTCTGTGTAATGGAATCCTATAAAAAGATGGCTCTTGATGGCGGTGGCATTCAGGAATTTTGCAAATACCACAGAGTCATCCTTTATGGCATTGTATAAACTAACAAGCTGTTCCCTATTGAGTGTAAACATGTCATAAACCTGAGCAACACTGAGTGGATCCAAGGTAAGCCTCGCCCTGTACACCAGTGGTGCACACATCCTGGACAAAGGTCTCCCTATCCTCACATGTTCCCTACCCCGCTGTGAGGATAGAGAGGCCTCCTTTGTGAAACCTCCATCCACATCGCTTTTCAAATTCAAAATTTGAATAGATGGTTCTATTTCAGTTGCATAAACAATCATCTTTTTATCAATAATACTATATTCACTTAGCTCTTTCTAATTATTTCTTTATATATTTTAATTTCTCAATATAAATCATTATAACCCATTTTTCTGCCTTGAAGAACTAACAAAGCTACATAACATACTTTATATTTTGCATTGTCTTTCACTATCCCCTTATTCCTACAGTATATCTCCCTTTTTCTTTTACCTGGTTTCTTCTCTTTTTTTAATAACTTTTTTTCTGGGGAATCACATCCCAGGAGTCACTATCCACTGACGATTCCTCTGATAAATCCTTTTTCATGTGTGCTCTTCATCTTCAGATTTAGCTATATTAAAACAATAGAATAAAGAGTTACTTATTTTAACCCTTTCCTGGTTGTTTCTTGATTCTTTATATTTTGCATATTTTTAGCTTATCCACATATGTATTCTTTTATTTCTTTCCTGTGATCTCTTTCTTTTTACTTACACAACTTGATTTTAATTTACTTTTCTATAAAATCACTCTGTATAACACCTCTTTCTCAATACAATGTCTCTATTATTACCCATAATACTTATTAAATTGTTTCCTTTATCTCTAAGGTTGCCTCATATAAAGACCTCATTATTCCTCCTTATATTCTATATATTTTTGTCAGAGTATCACCTCAAATAACCATCATTTAATTAGTCTTACTTTTCTGATCAGGATTTTCTTCATCTGGAAATTTCTTTCTCATTTTGCTGATAAATACAAAAACAAGATTAATTTAAACACTATGCCTAGCCTTAAACAAGTTGAGATCACCAATATGGAAATGTTTCTCTTAATGACGTATGTACAAGTATATTTTAAAATTGATCTAAGTATGGCTTGCATATGTAGTAAAGTTTATTCTAATTCATTTTAAGAGCCTTAATGGGCTGCGCACATACTTTATACAAAAATATCAATAAATAAAGAGCTGAACTAAATACTGTAGAATGATTTCTGATTGGAGGGAACTTATGGTGACTTACATTGTGCATTTTTTACCCATCCAAACGCCAACAATAAGTAGCAGAAGCAAAGAGATCCCAGTTATGAGGATAACTGCCATGTCAATTTTTACTGTAGAGAAACATCAAGGAATAAACATAATATTTACAACTTGAGATTGCTCCAAGCATCCTCGTTGTAATATAATCCTATAAAAAGATGGCTCTTGTTTGCGGTGGCATTCAAGAATTTTGCAAATACCACGGAGAAAGTGCTTTGAGAGAATCTAATCAAATACCCCTCTCTGGATTAAAAGACACCAACACATGTATGCAGCAGAGCATCTTGGACATGCCAGGTATAGCAGTGCGCAAAAATTTGCATGGCTGTAAGTCATCCTTTATGGCATTGTATAAGCTAACAAGCTGTTTCCTATTGAGTGTATACATGTCATAAACCTGAGCAACACTGAGTGGATCCAAGGTAAGCCTCGCCCTGTACACTAGTGGTGCACACATCCTGGACAAAGGTCTCTCTATCCTCACATGTTCCCTACCCCGCTGTTCCAGATGCTGGGCACATATGATTTTGTTGAGACACATTTCTCCAACAGCAAGCACACAAGCTAACTCAGGGTCCATATTTGCAGACACAAATAACAAAGCAACTGAGCACTGATACACAATGTTAATCGCACATGCTAGAACGATATGATACACACTGTCGGTCAGCTGGAACATATTGACACTGGTGTTTGTTTAATTTATAGTGCAATAGTCCAATGGGAGGCTGTTATTAATGAGTCTTGACTTCATGCAGCTGAAATGCATTGAAAAAATTGAAGCACAATAAGTTAACCAGAGCTTTGGTCTCTGGTAAATGAATCACGCGATTATCACGACTGCGCTTGCGCACAATGATTTATAACAAACCTGCAATACAAACGCAATTATGGGCTTGATAATGCCCATGGAAAATATGGTGAGCTTAATTTATTGTGACCTTGTGCAACCAAAATCGTGTAATTTAAACACTACTCCACTCATAATATTAATTCAAACAGAAAAAATACTGCAATCTTACAATCACTTTTGCGCAACTCGAGCAAACAATTGCACTAGACTCATAATCTAGCCCCTTGAAATTATTATTTTTTTTACTATTCTAATAAATTAATTTACCTACCTAATGTTAAAACATACGGAATGGATGTCGCACTCTGTTTACTGCAATTGGATACACGTCTATATATTGACATTTTATTAGCACCATTTGCATTGTTTTGCATTAAAATATGTTTATCTCCTCTGCTGGTACCAATTAGAGACAGATGTGATTCTACAGCAATCAGATCACTGAGTATAATGTAGCAGGGTTAGGCTTCTGAAGTCTGAGCATGCATTTCCAATTATTGTAGGACTTGGAAAACCCTCCATTTTCAAAGTTTAAATACAGGAATACTTTACTACTCATCATTAAAAACACAGGATATTATTTCTGGTTATATTATTAAATTCAGAAGGTCTTCAGTGTTGTAAAGCTGGATGTTGACCTTTTCTTCCCCTCCTGTAGTTTCCCTGATCAGAGTTTGTTTTATCTCTACTCAGAGACATCAGAGTAATCAGACCCAAGGTCCACCTCCTTGACTGATTTCACACCAAATAAACAAGCAACATTCCATTTGCTGATCTTTTTCTTTGCAACCTTTGGAATGTGCTTCTTCTTTGAAAACAGTCTTTTCCAGAATTTCTATATCAAAATAAATAAAATATTAAAGAATGATAATTAAAATTCAATGAACCCTCTTATTCCAATCCCTGTAATATAAGGGGAATACAAAATACATTTGCCATTTTCTTATCTACCATCCCTCATTTTTATCTTTCTTTACCTATATTCTTTCTCTTTTGTCTCAATGGTCTCTGCATATGTGTTTATATTCTTATATGCTTACTTTTCATTATTTAGCTTATACAGCTTTGTTTTTCTCATCTATCCTATTTAACCATTTATTTGCTTCTCCCTAATTAGCTATTGTTTGCATTTCAACTTGTGTATCCTCTTGTTTTTTTATTTCCCTTTTTATCTTCTCTTTTTTTTTTTTTTTTTTTGACTTCTTTATTCAGCTCGGCCTCCTTTGTGAAACCTCCATCCACATAGCTTTTCAAATTCAAAATTTGAATAGATGTTTCTATTTTAGTTGCAAAAACAAACAATCATCTTTTTATCACTTATACTATATTCACTTCACTCTTTCTATTTATTTCTTTATATATTTTAATTTCTCAATATAAATCATTTTAAAAAAAAATTCTGCTTTGAAGAACTAACAAAGCTACATTACTTATACTTTATATTTTACATTGTCTTTCACTATCCCCTTATCCCTATATCTCCCTTTTTCTTTAACCTGGTTTCTTTTCTTTTTTAATGATTTGTTTCTGGGAATTTACATCCCAGGAGTCACTGTCCACTGAATCCTTTTTCAGTGTGTGCTCTTTATCTTCAGATTTAGCTATATTAAAAAATTAGAAATAAGATTTCCTTATTTTAACCCTTTCCTGGTCGTTTCTTGATTCTTTATATTTTGCATTTTTCTAGCCGATTCACATATGTATTTTTGTATTTCCTTTGATATTTTTTTTTTTTTTTTTAAATCAAAGATTTTTATTGAGGTTTTAACATATCATTCCAAAACAAAATATATATTCAGTCATAGATACAATCATTACATAAATATAAAATACAATAATACAGATTTATGTAGCTTGAGTTAAATTTCAACACAAACATATTTAGTCAGGAAACCCCAGGTTTTTTTTTTTTTTTTTTTATACACCTCCTGTCTAGAATGGTAGGTCACTCATCGACCCATCTCTAATAACTTGTAGTGCTGGAGGGAACTTTAATGATATATAGCCATTCATAGGCATGAATTAGAAACATAAGAAAGCAAAAGGAGGCGGATTAGTACCGCCGAGAACATTCACCAAATTTGGTGTATAACTAATGTTACCCCCCAAAGCCTCACATAAGCCGGGGGGGGAGGGGTAAGGGGGTTCGGATATAAACAATGCTGATCCATTACAAACATTTCTTATCAGTGATATTAGAGAAAAATATTTTATATACATCTATTAGCCTATTAAACCTCATGATCTTTACAATGTATGCATACATGTGATCTCGGGTAGAGAAATTAAGTATAATCTTCTACTGGGTCTGTTTTAAGTTATCTACTGTCAGTTACATAATTACACCTGTACAATTTATTACTCATGGGGGGTGAATGGTATCTAAAATGATAGTTAGACGCTAAACTGAAGCCATCTACATATACACCTAGCCTGTCCGACCTTATACAGTATGTTCCACCTCCGCAGCAGCATTGATGTGTATGACTCTTTGATAAGCCACCTCGGCCGCTGGCGGCTCCCATAGTGCACTGCTAAAGGACTACTGCAGGGGGAGAGACCTAGACACTGCTTGGACTAAATGGGGTTAAAGGGCATACTGGTGGACACATATAATGGCTTATATGAGTGGACTTGGCATTACATTTTCTACTGTATTAGCTCTTGGATATCTACAGTCTCATTATATATATTAATCTAACTAGACCATAACACTTATACCCCTGTAGCATAGATATAGATACCCAAATAATAAGAGGCACATCCCCCATATCATAGACACCATGTAAACTGTCATATTTGGTAAAGATAAAAGAGATCATAAGTAACGTCTTAATAACTGTGATTTTCACAAAATAGACCACATAATGAATCTACCCTGATAGAGGCTACTCAACTGCTTTCATTAACTGAATATTGCTATGCTGTGGGCTGCTAAATAAAGGCAGGGAGCCCAGGAGAGGACTCAGCAAAAAAACAAAAAAACAAAAAAAAAAACAAGATACATGTTAGCGACTGTTAATTGATTTCTAAATACATGAGAGGTGTGTAGTTTCCCTTTCTTCAGACTGTCGGGTCTTCATTAAGAATTCGGACTGTTTCACCGATAGCTAAAACAGAAAGCTGAAGCGATTCAAAGCACAACAATACCACCAACAATTTTATACTAAACATCAAGCGCACCCCTAATAAACCCACATGCCAAGTTCCTAGACAACCAATATATATCAAAATGGGGCAGTTTTACCAGAAAGTAAAGTAGGAAGTATAATTGAGGGCACATTATGAACTGCTTACAGGAATTGCACCGCCTTCCGTTATGCACACAAGTATCTGTCTATGAAGTGATATTAGGTTATGGCTCCCCTGGGCGCCACTGCGCTGGATAGAGCTTATTTCATAGCTATCCTATTCCGACTCTGCTAGTGTGCCTGTAGTGTAGTGCCGTCTGGACATCATGCCCCAAATCAGTGACCATGTTGTCTAAGACTCCCACTAATTCTGAACTCCAGAGTTGAACGTCCATGCACATGTTCTGCTCCATCTGGGTCTCTAGATCTAAGCAAACAGTACTTTGTACATGTCCTGCAAAAATGGACTGGCTCCATGCATCTTTCTCTCCCAACACCGCAAGCACAACACTAACATTGACCGGAGCACACTGCAGAATATTCAGAGCCAGTGTGTATTCCTGGAGCCAGCTCTCAAGGGAGTAGCGTGAGTCTCCTGCCTGGCTTAGAGCGGTAATGACCCACGGAGTTCCGTCTCCGTCATCTTGCACATCTCTATCCGGCTCTATCAACACTGGGCTTCTTTCAGTTGCAAGGCTCCTCTCTACAACCGCATATACATTCTGAGCGGAAAGATCCACACAGGTCTGCGATGTTTGTAATCCCAGCGTTGGTGCTCCGTTCTTAGGCTGTGAGGTTTCATCGCACTCATTGGGGTCCGTGATGGTCGCCATTTTAGAAGCAGCCTTAACCGCTTCTCCACGCTGCCCTCTAAGTGCAAGCCTCAAATCGTAGAAGTTGTAGTCAATCATCTGCATCATTTTCTGTAGTAGATCTGAAAGGTCTGCCATAATTAAAGGTGCAGTGAATTACCCCGAGTAAGAGTGTAGGCATATATCAAGCGATCTCTACCACCACATGGGAAGTCAGGCAGTTCGTCGTTTTGCAGAGGTCGTTAAAGATGCTTGAGATTTTGCTCAAATAAAGTTCTAAAGAGACTGCTTTCCTCCGTATAAGGAAAAGAACCCCTTAGTTTAGTTAATGGATAGGAAATCTTATTGTATTGCTTTGGTATGTGATATTGGTAGCAGAGCCACAGACAAACACGTCTGCTCCCTCTGCTAGTTAGCTCCGCCCCCCTTCCTTTGATATTTTATCTATTATCTTTTTCAACCTGCTTTTCTTGTATTTCCTTTGATATTTTATCTATAATCTTTTTCAACCTGCTCTCCAAGTTCTTAATATTTTTTCCTGTGATCTCTTCCTTTTTACTTACACAACTTGATTTTAATTTACTTTTCTATAAAATCACTCTGTATAACACCTTTCTCAATACAATGGCCTCTAGTTATTAAGGTCTGTTGGACCTGATCAGTATTCAGCATTGCACCAGCAGCTCACAAGAGCTGCTGGTGTAGCGCCGCCCCCTGCAGACTCGCGGCCAATAGGCCGCAGCAGGGGGGTGTCAATCAACCCATTCGTACTCGATCGGCGTGATTTCCGACGATGTCTGTCCGCCTGCTCAGAGCAGGCGGACAGGTTATGGAGCAGCGGTCTTTGTGACCGCTGCTTCATAACTGCTGTTTCTGGCGAGCCTGCAGGCTCGCCAGAAACACAGGGCATCAAGCTCCATTCGGAGCTTGAAACGTATGCCCCAAGGTCTCTATTATTACCCATAATACTTATTAAATTGCTTCCTATATCTCAAAGGTTGCCTCATATAAAATCCTCCTTATATTCTATATATTTTTGTCAGAGTATCACCTAAAATAATCATCTTTTAATTAGTCTTACCTTTCTGATCAGGATTTTCTTCATCTGGAATTTTCTGTTTCAATTTGCTGAAAAAAACAAAAACAAGATTAATATTAAAAAAATGTAAACACTAGCCTTAAATAAGTTGAGATCAACAATATGGAAATTTTTCTCTTAATGACATATGTACAAGTATATTTTAAAAGTATGGCTTGCATATGTAGTAAAGTGTATTCAAATTCATTTTAAGAGCCTTTATGGGCTGTGTACGTGCTTTATACAAAAATATCAAGAAATAAACATACTCATGGTGATTTACATGGTGATTTACCTTGTGCATTTTTTAACCATCCAAACTCAAACAATAAGTAGCAGAACCAAAAAGATCCCAGTTATGATGATAACTGCCCTGTCAATTTTGACTGTAGAGAAACATCAAGGAATAAAAATCTTATTTACAACAGTTTTACAGCAGAAAGATTGGTGATAATATAGTAATATATAACTATTACAATTTATTTTTTAAATATAAAAAATTTAGTTAAAATAAATAAAAAATAATATTTTTTATTTCTAATTATACTACTCAAATATTAAAAAAACTAAATACTGTAGAATGATTTCTGATTGGAGGGAACTCATGGTGACTTACCTTCTGCATTTTTTACCCATCCAAACGCCAACAATAAGTAGCAGAAGCAAAGAGATCCCAGTTATGAGGATAACTGCCATGTCAATTCTTACTGTAGAGAAACATCAAGGAATAAAGATATTATTTACAACTTGAGATTGCTCCAAGCATCCTCTGTGTAATGGAATCCTATAAAAAGATGGCTCTTGTTTGCGGTGGCATTCAGGAATTTTGCAAATACCACTGAGAAAGTGCTTTGAGAGAATCTAATCAAATACCCCTCTGTGAATTAAAAGACACCAACACGTGTATGCAGCAGAGCATCTTGGACATGCTAGGTATAGCAGTGCGCAAACATTTGCATGGCTGTAAGTCATCCTTTATGGCATTGTATAATCTTACAAACTGTTCCCTATTGAGTGTATACATGTTATAAGCCTGAGCAACACTGAGTGGATCCAAGGTAAGCCTCGCCCTGTACACCAGTGGTGCACACATCCTGGACAAAGGTCTCTCTATCCTCACATGTTCCCTACCCTGCTGTTCCAGATGCTGGGGACATATGATTTTGTTGAGACACACTTGTCCAACAGCAAGCACACAAGCTAACTCGGGATCCATATTTGCAGAGACAAATACCAAATCAACCAAGCACTGATACACAATGTTAATCGCACATGCTAGAACGATATGATACACACTGTCGGTCAGCTGGGACATATTGACACTGATGTTTGTTTAATTTATAGTACAATAGTACAATGGGAGGCTGTTAGTAATGAGTCTTGACTTCATGCAGCTGAAATGCATTGAAAAAATAGAAGCACAATAAGTTAACCAGAGCTTTGATCTCTGGTAAATGAATCACGCGATTATCACGACTGCGCACAATGATTTATAACAAACCTGTAATACAAACGCAATTATGCGCTTGATAATGCCCATGGAAAATATGGTGAGCTTAATTTATTGTGACCTTGTGCAACCAAAATCATGTAATTTAAACACTACTCCACTCATAATATGAATTAAAACTGAAAAAATACTGCAATCTTACAATCACGTTTGCGCAACTCGAGCAAACAATTGCACTAGACTCGTAATCTAGCCCCTTGAAATTATAATTTTTTTTACTATTCTAATAAATGAATATACCTACCTAATGTTAAAACATTCGGAATGGATGCCACACTCTGTTTACTGCAATTGGACACACGTCTATATATTGACATTTTATTAGCACCATTTGCAATGTTTTGCATTAAAATATGTTTATCTCCTCTGCTGGTACCAATTAGAGACAGATGTGATTCTACAGCAATCCGATCACTGAGTATAATGTAGCAGGGTTAGGCTTCTGAAGTCTAAACATGCACTTCCAATTATTGTAGGACTTGGAAAACTCACCATTTTCAAAGTTTAAATACAGGAATACTTTACTACTCATCATTAAAACACAGGATGTTATTTCTGGTTATATTATTAAATTCAGAAGGTCTTTAGAGTTGTAAAGCTGGATGTTGACCTTTTCTTCCCCTCCTGTAGTTTCCCTGATCAGAGTTTGTTTTATCTCTACTCAGAGACATCAGAGTCATCAGACCCAAGGTCCACCTCCTTGACTGATTTCACACCACATAAACAAGCAATATTTGCTGATCTTTTTCTTTGCAACCTTTGGAACATGCTTCTTCTTTGAAAACATTCTTTTCCAGAATTTCTATATCAAAATAAATCAAATATTAAAGAATGAAAATTGAAACTCAATCCCTGTAATATAAGGGGAATACATGGATACATTTGCCATTTTCGTACCTGGCATCCCTCATTTTTATCTTTCTTTACCTATATTCTTTCTCTTTTGTTTCAATGGTCTCCCCCTATGTGTTTATATTCTTATATGCTTACTTTTCCTTATTTAGCTTATACAGCTTTGTTTTTCTCATCTATCCTATTTAACCCTTTCTTTGCTTCTCCCTAATTAGCTATTGTTTGCATTTCAACTTGTGTATCCTCTTGTTTTTTTATTTCCCTTTTTATCTTCTCTTTTTTTTCTCTTTGACTTCTGCATTATGCTCGGCCTCCTTTGTGAAACCTCCATCCACATAGCTTTTCAAATTCAAAAATTGAATAGATGTTTTTATTTTAGTTGCAAAAACAATCATCTTTTTAACACTTATACTATATTCACTTCACTCTTTCTATTTATTTCTTTATATATTTTAATTTCTCAATATAAATCATTATAAACAATCTTTCTGCTTTGAAGAACTAACAAAGCTACATTACTTATACTTTATATTTTACATTGTCTTTCATTATCCCCTTATCCCTATATCTCCCTTTTTCTTTAACCTGGTTTCTTTTCTTTTTTAATGATTTGTTTCTGGGAATTTACATCCCAGGAGTCACTGTCCACTGAATCCTTTTTCAGTGTGTGCCCTTTATCTTCAGATTAGAAATGAGTTACTTATTTTAACCCTTTCCTGGTCGTTTCTTGATTCTTTATATTTTGCATTATTCTAGCCTATTCACATACGTATTCTTGTGTTTCCTTCGATATTTTATCTATAATTTTTTTCAACCTGCTTTTCTTGTATTTCCTTTGATATTTTATCTATAATCTTTTTCAACCTGCTCTCCAAGTTCTTAATATTTTTTCCTGTGATCTCTTCCTTTTTACTTACACAACTTGATTTTAATTTAAGAAAGTAAGGAGTTGTAGCTGCGACAGCTAACAATACACACCACTGAGAATCGTCCCGTAGAGATGACATCATCCGTAATAGTGGCAGCGGAGTCCTCCAGCAGTTTAGCTCTCAATACTAGCAAGGTGCTAGGCTCTGGGGTGCAGGAACCATCCGCCCAAAGTCAAATCCAAAACAGAAGAGCCGCACACAGTATAAATGCCAAACTTAGCAAATTTATTGCATAAGAATAAAACTCCACAAACACAGAAGCAAGGTGTCTGATGCGTTTCCCGCCCTCTAGTGGTGCTTCATCAGAAGCATAATGAACATGTACACACTCCATCCTTATATTGGGCAATATCTGCCCTCACACTTGCCCATACTTCAATTTAAAAAGACAGTGACAACAAGTAAAAAGTAAAAACAGATTTTAATTTACTTTTCTATAAAATCACTCTGTATAACACCTTTCTCAATACAATGTCTCTATATTATTAATACTTATTAAATTGCTTCCTATATCTCCAAGGTTGCCTCATATAAATTCCTCCTTATTGCTACTTATATTCTATATATTTTCTTCAGAGTATCACCTAAAATGATCATCTTTTCATTAGTCTTACTTTTCTGATCAGGATTTTCTTCATCTGGAATTTTCTGTTTCAATTTGCTGAAAAAAACAAAAACAAGATTAATATTAAAAAATGTAAACACTAGCCTTAAATAAGTTGAGATCAACAATATGGAAATTTTTCTCTTAATGACATATGTACAAGTATATTTTAAAAGTATGGCTTGCATATGTAGTACAGTGTATTCAAATTCATTTTAAGAGCCTTTATGGGCTGCGTACGTGCTTTATACAAAAATATCAATAAATAAACAGCTTAACTAAATACTGTAAAATACTCATGGTGATTTACCCTTGTGCGTTTTTTAAACATCCAAACTGCAACAATAAGTAGCAGAACCAAAAAGATCCCAGTTATGAGGATAACTGCCCTGTCAATTTTGACTGTAGAGAAACATCAAGGAATAAAAATCTTATTTACAACAGTTTTACAGCAGAAAGATTGGTGATAATATAGTAATATATAACTATTACAATTTATTTTTTAAATAAAAAAAAAATAGTTAAAATAAATAAAATTAAAAAAAATTATAGTATACATTAATAATATTTTAAAAAATATTGAAAAATTATATTTATTATTTAAAAAATCTAAACAAAAATATATAATTATATTTTGAAACTATTTTATTTAATAAACTATAATAAATATTATTTAAAAAGAAAACAAAGAAAAAAATGTAAGGATAAAAAAATTATTATATTAAGGAATTCTGGTGGGTGGAGCTATCAAACGGTGGAGTGAAAGAAGAGCTCTGTATACACAGCACCAAATACCGGCCAAAAAAGTGCCATCCACTACTCCCACGCCACAGCCTTGTTGAGCAACGAACTACTTACAGCTTCAACTGGCCAAGCAGCATGAAGGGCCCACTGACATCGCCCTTGCCCCCGCGAAGCATTACGCACTTCAGACCGCTGGATTCCCGAGTGCCATTTTGGAAGGGCTGGCTCTTTAGTCCCATGGATTCCCCGCTCCCTTACAGGGCACAAGCACACAAAGCAGCATCTGTGACTCCTCTACTTGTGCAGACGTTGCCGCAATTCAGCTGGAAGCCTGGTGAGACTGCACGCAGTACAGAGAAAAGCATAAGGGCCGCACAGGCCTCAAACACCTCTGCCAGATGGTGAGCTCTAGGGTAGCTAGGGTAGTAGGGGGTGTACTGGTAGCTAGGGCTGTGCTAACACTCTAGCCTGGGAGTGTTTTTGGTGATGCAGGTGCCTGATGTATTGTTGCAGACAGCCACATCACAAAACACAGCACCGGCACTAAAAAGCCCCAACTGATAAAGCAGCCCAGACAGGCCACTCTAGGAACTGCTGTGGGAAATCACTGCCCAGAGGCTCACAACACACTATTACCAACAGGCCTGTATGTGGCAGATATCAAAGGCCTTGGGCCAGAGCAACCAGGTGCATAACACTGAGTGCCACCCTCCACCGCCAGGCCCTTTTATCAGAGACTATTGCCTTACAAGGGACTTCCTCCCCCCCTTCTCCTCTCAAACCAGAACTAATTGAAAGAGCCAAATCTTAAAAAGTTAATGAGAAGAACAGCAGAGGCCTATACCTGCTGACCACAAACCCAAACACTCCTCACAAGACATCCTGACACAAACCAGACCTCCACTGTCCTTTTCTTTGCTACAATCTCTGATGGTAAGGCTACGTGTGAGCTACCAAATCAGCTGCCTTTTATGAAAGTGGACAAGCACATCTAAGTTTCTGCTACACAATACATACCCATTATGGCAGGCAAGCAGAAACCAGCGAAAGAAAACAGAGGCAAACATCAGACTCCCAGATAGAACCAGCTGTACCACCTGGCAAAGAATCGGCTCAAGAGGCCTCACAATCCTTGCTATATGACCTGAAGGCTTTTTTCCTACCCAAAATGGAGTCACTACAAGCGGGCATGGACACCCTCACCACTGAGATCAGGCAATATTCCACATGTCTACAGCAGGCAGAACAAAGGATCTTGGATATGGAGGACACTCAACATTTATCCTCCATCACTATACAAAGGCTAGAACACCAGAATTTCACACTTCAAGAGAAACTTGATGATCTTGAGAACTGCTCCCGCCTTAACAACCTAAGGGTAGTGGGGTTGCCTGAGTCGATCAAGAACAAAGTCCTGATAGAGTTTACAGCCCTAACACTACCCAAACTGCAACAAACAAAAGGATGAAAATGCTAGAACGGCTGTTAAAGACGATCCTTTATTGAAATCCAGAAATTAAAAGTGACAAGGTTGCACCATGGAGAGAAATAATAAACAAACATACACCAAAAGTTAAAAAAGAGTGAAATAAAAACAAAGTATCAAAGTACACATCCTCTCAGTCTGTAGGACGCGTTTCGGGTTGCCCCGTATTCAAATATAAATGAGAAGTGTGTTATACTCTTACTTATACTAAACCTATAACAAGCTGCACCTCTCTCTAATTTATTATCTCCTATGGAAAGCATTCCAACTTCAAGTGCCTACCTCCTACCCTGGGATACATTGAAAAAACTCATACACTGAAATTAGCTAAATTGTAAATATTATATGCTCAAAAGATCAATAGACATATTTTATAACTGCAATAAATCGTATCAAATATTGCTTGCACTATGATAAATGTTGCATTATCTTAATATTAATATTTGAGTGAACCAGTTCAGATAGACCACTATTTTGCACTATCCTTTTCACTGAAAAAAACGCAGATATTCGTCTGTCAGTTTTTTTGAAGGAAAAAGAGGACCTGTTTTGATCTGAGCTATTAAACTCCAAAAGATTATAGACAATCATCTATCTCCACTATTGGGATCCAAAGCGACTTAGGAAAATTCTTTTAGGACCCTTAAATGTGTTGATTTTAGGTTATGCAGCTAAAAAAGTCACTAAAAGAATAGCAAGAACTGATAGTGAATACCGTATAATAGTTGTAAACCAATCTAAGTAGACTACCTTTTTGCCGCTATCATAATCACACAAAAGGTCTGCAGACATTTGTCTGTCAGTTATTTGAGGGGAAAAAAAGGACCTGTATCAGTATGGTCGATACGGATTTACCCAAAGAAGCTAGCAATTCTTCTATCTATGCTATAAATATATTTATTATTTGACTTGGGGAAATATCTGACTTTTGAGTGTATTACAGGTAAAACAAATAAGTAAACAGCAAGTGCTGATAATGAGTACCGAGCCCTAGTCATAAACCAATTTAGAAAGTCAGCTTTTTCACACTTATATTTTCACATAAGAAGAAACCTACAGATATTTCTCTGTCAGTTTTTTGAAGACAAAAGAGGGCCTGTTTCAATCTAGGCAGTACAAATTCCAAACGAAGTTAGAAATTCGTCCATCTCTACTATAAGGATCTAATCTTATCTAATCTTTGGATCTAAAACTGACAGTATGGACTGCTATCTGTGTAAAATTAAAGAAAATTAGGGATAAATCCCCAATAATTCAGTAGACCTATTTGGTAAATGAAGTCCTTAGATGGATAACTGGCATTTGAAAGTGCTATCTATATAAGGTTAGGGATAAATCCCTAGTTATTCAATAGGCCTTTTAGACGAAAATACATGATTAGTCAAAGAAAGGGAGGATTGAAGCTATCTCTCCTAATGATTCATGATATCATAAGTGGAGTTGAAGCCCCCAGGATATCTGGTATTTAGTTTGAATATCCAGAATGCTTCTCTCCGATACAACTCCTTCTCTCTATCTCCTCCTCTACTGGGACTCTTTACCAGTTCTATGGCTTGCCATCTAAATGTGTTAACTGATTGATCATGTTTGGATATGAAATGTGCTGCTAGCACTGAACTTTTACAATTAATATTGCTCAAATGTTCCCGAATGCGGGACCTCACCTCCCTAGTGGTGAGTCCCACATATTACATTTTGCATTCAACACAGGATATAAGGTAGACAATATAACACATGCTACAATTGATACACTGTGAGGTATCAAAGGTCATGCCTGTCCTGTATGATGTAAACTGAGGACTAACCAAGATGTAATCGCAAGCTTTACATCTAGTGTTGCCACATTTAAATGTGCCTCTATGTGTGAGCCAGCTACTTCCCCTACTTCTTTTGGGGAGTACTGTAGGTGAGAGTATGTTACCCAATGTAATGCTTTTTTGATAAGAAAATCTACACCCTGAGTCTACAACCCAAACTGCTACAGCTGGATCCTGACACCTTACCACTCGACGTGGAGAGGGCGCATAGAATAGGGCCGGAAGCACTGCCATCCAGACCCAACCAATGTCCTAGACAGGTCATCTTTAAGCTACTGCGCTATCAGAAAAAATGAGCAGTTCTCAATTCATACAGATCCAAACCAAACCTCAATTATGAGCGACATAAAATGCTCATCGTCCAGGACTTCTCTGCTGAAGTCGCTAGGAAAAGGAAGGAATTTGCACCTCTTTCTTCCAAACTACAAACACAAGGATGACAAGCTTCACTCCTAAAGCCTGCCAAAACTACGGCTTATGGGGTCTATTTATATATGTGCGAGTGGACATGATCCGAACTGCTGCACCCGTACATGATCGGGTGGATTGCTATACACCACCTCAGAGGCGGCGTATGAGTTTAGGAGCAGCGGTCTTAAGACCACTGCTTCTTAAATCCTGTTTCCAGCAAGCCTGAAGGCTCGCACAAAAACAAGGGGAGCAGGCGCCATTCGGCCCTTGTTAAATAGACCCATATGACCTCAAGAAGGCCAAAGCTTTTCCTCACACTGCAACAGCTGCAAGAATTCCTGGATACAGAACCAAGAGATGAAGAGAGTTGAGGGACACTGTGCACCTTTGCGCTACATCTACTTCACATTTGAAGTTCTCCATCACTATGGACTTACACATCCCAAACTCAAACTTTTGGACTGAGAAGCACTCTAACCCCCTGATCAACAGCGTTAAGATGTTCCAGCGACTTGTGTGGCAAAATCCACACAGACAAACTTATCTCCACCCACAGCCCACCCCTAACAACCAGAATAAAGATAACCTAGCTTGTCCCAGTATTGAGCACACCCAACTACCACCATCACAAATACTTTTTCCTCTTTCCGCAGATCACAGGAGGAGCCTCTGGACCCCACTCCAGCAAGCAGCAGACTTCAAACAGGACAGATTCCTACTACCAGATCGTAAAAATCATGAGTTACTGATCCTACATGTATACACACCGACCTCAACACACACAATTACCCTCACCCTCCTAAGAATCACATACTGACTGCACCGGCCCTAATTTTGTGTCATCACTCCTGCACTCCCTCAATCTCCATGACTTACTCTACCAACTACCACCCTCCCCCACACACTAAGTCCCAAACACTTAAGATAGTCTCCTGGAATGTGGGAGGCATCATCTTCCCGGCCAAAAGGAGCATTGTACTAGAGGGGCCAAGCGAGGAGTCACCATACTAGTGAGGAAAAGCCTCCCAGTACAAATCACAGCCCTAAACATTGATAAAAAGGGTAGATTCATAATAGCACTTCTACAGATAGCAGGAAAATCCTACATCCTCTAGGCAGCCTTGCTCCCACACGCAGGCAAACTCCTCCTGGTGGGGAGAGACTTTAATCTAACACAAGCTATACCCCTAGACCGCAGAACTGACACTAACAATGGGAGCCAATCTAAATCACACTCCAGAAGGCAAAAATCGGAAATCGCTACAATTACAGCCTTCAAGACCTCCTTAGGGCTTACGGACTTATGGAGACAATGTTACCCAACTCAAAGAGACTTCACCTGTGTCTCTAAGACACATTGGTCATTATCCCGAATTGATTACTTCCCATGCTCCCCACTCCTAAACAATCAGATTGCGCACACTCATATTACCGATGTAGTGATCTCTGATCATGCCCCTATATGGTTGGAACTACAACCCACTAACCACAACCCCCCCAAAGGGTATGGAGGTTTCCCACATACCTATACCACAATTTAGAATTTCAAAAGCACCTAAAGACACAATGGCTAGAATTTGCTACATTCAATGCTCAACATCAAGACACACTGGGGCTCTTTTGGAATGCCTCAAAAGCAGTCATGAAGGGACACATAACTAATTTCACAGCCCACTATAACTCCAAATGCAAATGTTTAGACGCCAACACAAACACTGCAGTCACACCAGCCTACAACGACTACTTAGCCCACCCCTCTCACCAGAACAGACTAAAATATTATGAGCTGAAGAAAGTCAGGGACGACGTTCTATAGCAGCAGGACCTAACATTTCAATGCCACAGAAAGGTACATTTCTACAGATTTGGGAACAGGACAGGAAAACTATTGGCCAACGAAATCTCTAATGAAATCCCCCAAACTGATGATAGGAAAATTACAGAGGAATTCATACGCTTTTACAAAGACCTTTACTCCAGACACACGCCATTACCCAGTGATAGAGATACATTTTGGTCCCAAATAAAAACTCCCACCCTCACTCCTGAACAGCTATACCTTTTAAAGCCACCCATAACAGTCTCAAAGGTACAGAAAGCTAAGTTAGGCAAAGCTCCAGGCCCCGGACAAAATCCCAATAGAATATTACAAAATTCTCCAAAAAGAACTTAGCCTACCCTTAGCCCAGTCATTCAAAGCATACCTCAAAAACACAGCCCAACCCGTGACAGACTTCGCAGACGCACACATGTGCTTAATTCCAAAACCTGATAGAGACCCTGGACTAGCCGCTTCTTACAGGCCCATATCATTGTTGAACAATGATTATAAACTCTTTACAGCCATATTAACAAATAGATTGGCCGAAGTGGTGGGAAGCATTATCCACAAAGATCAAACCAGTTTCATGAGACATCGCTTGTCAGTCACAAACATTCGCAAGAATTTAGCAGTAATCTCTCACTACTGGCAAGCTAGATGTGAGGGATGCATAAACTCCATGCCAGATGCATGCCTTCTCTCCATAGATGCAGAGAAGGCATTTGACAGAGTGGAATGGGACCACCTATTAAGCTCCCTTGACAAGTTCGGTATCACTGGGAACTTCCATAACCTCATCCAGACACTGTTTTGAAACCCAAGAACCTTGTCATAGTTAATGGTGAGGACTCCCAACCTTTCCTGCTAGAAAGGGGAACCCGACAGGGCTGCCCACTTTAGCCCCTCCTTTTCAACCTGGCTATAGAGCCACTAGCCATCCACATTAGGAACACTCTGAAGGGAGTGGAGTTGGGCTCCCATGCCCTACACTTATCCCTCTAAGCTGATGACCTATTGCTATACCTCCAAAACCCAAACACTGAAACCCCAAAACTAATTACCAATTTGGAACAATTTCTGGATTTAAGGTGAATCTAGATAAATTGGAGCTGATATCTCTTAAAAGAAACCCTAATGTCCCCCCAACTCAAACGACACATAAAATCACGGTAGGTTCCTTTAAATACCTGGGAATTAATTTACATATGAACCCAAATGTAATCTACAAACTCTTTTTTTTTTTTAAATAATAATTTTTATTTTATTGGGAGTGAAGCTACAGACAGAAAAATAAGATAATAAATACATTTCATTCCAGAAACATAAATATGATACATCTGATTCTTATACAGTCAAGATAAAATAGCAACTGAAAAATACATTTCTAATTTACCTGGACTTTACGTACCAGTCCAAATATTGCAAATCCAATTTATTGGAATATCTCAGCTTCTCCCTCCAATACCGTTTATCTATTCTCTTACTCAATTTATAGGAACACTTATTTACAATCTCTTACCCCTGACCCGATTTAATCTGTTCCTTAACCCGGATCTTGAGTTCTCCTGCTTTATCTATATCTCAATCCAGTCATGTTCCTATATGGATATTACTCATATCCATCCCAACATATTTTTAATTATGCTCAGGATTCATCCAGGAAGACTCGAAAAATATTAAAATTAATATTACTACCCGGGGGGGGGGGGGGGGAGAGAGGGAAAAGAAGAAGAAAAAAAAAAAAAACACTTTGAAAAACTGTCATTGGGTTCCACCTTACTTTTACTCCTGTTAGTATTCACACCTTATTAGCTGTGTACCCAGTTTGAAGGTAGCTATCCATCTAAGGTTAATTCTAGAAAGGGTATAGAACCTTGGAATGAGGATAGAATATGGTGTTGGACTATTGTAGGTTCACCATGGATATACTTTTTCCACTTCTTGAAAAATGTACTAACCTGTTTAACTGCCCCTTTATCCAGTCCTATTATCTCTACCATAATCTGACTTCTCATGGAATTTACGAATTCTATTATAGAAGGAGGATTTCTATGCTTCCACATTTTACATAAATGGTTCCTTGCAATCAAAATCGCTGTATTTATAAATAGTCTGTCTGATCTACAAACTCAATATCCCCCCGTACATACACAAATACAAACACTCCTGGCTGGATGGTCAAAGCTACCGCTTCCCCTGTCCAGCAGAATCAACCTAATAAATATGATAGCAATGCCCAAACTGCTATACCCCTTACAACTAATGATAATACAACCTAGTCACAGGGAGGGGACGCTAATGAGAGAACATACAAACTAGATATATAAAATGTAATATAAGTCCTAACTATTACATGAATACCATAGTGAAATATATATGCAAAATTATCCTAAAGGTAACAATAACAAAAAAATAATAATATGAATATATTGTGACTTTTGACAGTGTGATATAGTGTAAAGATCAAAAAGTCCTCTTTAAATCCAAAGGAACAGATGCTGCTGGCTACCTCCTCCTCACCGACTGGTCCGGGTTAACTATGAAGAATAAGGAAGAACAGAGGGGCGCCTCATGTGTAGTATCATCAAATGTATATGGATACAGTAAACAATAAAGCCAAATGGGTACTCATGTATTCCAAAAGCACACCAATGTGCTGGTAGGTGCAGGCTGTTGATTTAAATAGGTGTAACAGCTCACCCACAACAGGAATTTCCCTTGTGCTGTAGTGCTGGGAAAGAGCAAAACACAAAGACAGGCACTACATGTGCAGATCATTCAGAGTACAATTATATTAGCTTTAGTAGATTGCCAAATGGGTACTCACATTCAGGCTGAGCACACAAATGCGCTGGTAGGAGCAGGCTGGCAGATTAGGGAAAGGTGTGTCAGCTCACCCCATATGCAGGACTCCAAGATAGGCTGTATTTCAGGAGCATACAAATTTAAATGGTTTGTCTCCCATATATTGATCACAATAGCAGGCAGGCAATTGCAGAGAAGAAGATTATGAGTATCCAGTGCTGCAGTTTTGCAGGATGTCAATATGCTATCTACAAGGGCAGTTACGCTTCCAGCAGCTACACAGCGGATGCAGCACTTATTCACACATGGACATTAGGGATCTGACGCATCTGTAAACTGGAAAAATACTTTAAAAAGAGTCCAGGGGAAGCTGGTTATGGAAGAAGATCTGACGACATTTAAAGGAGGCAAGATATATTCTTTCCGGAGTCAGGTCCACCATGCACCAATTGGAAGAGGCTCACTAAAAGAAGAACAGTCTCTACTCATGCTGCAAAGACTTTGCACTAAATGTAATATAGATGTCGATACTAAAGGGGTGTTATTGCATATAGCTGCTTTACCAAGCTCTCTAGATCTTCAAGGCTCCTGGAACAAGATGCCTCCGGCAAGTTTCTTGCAGCGATTGAGAAGGTCCGGTGTGGGGTAAAACTACAGAGCACCCTGTACCAGTAACATTGATTTACATGACTTTATCTTTTCTATTAACAGTTATTACCAAGTTATTTTATATTGCATGTTGAACTTTCGAGACCCTATGAAAACACATCCTGAACTAATTTAAAATAAGTTCTAATATGTTTCCAGTTATTACCACAATGTCTTGAGCCCTTTTAACCTACTAATTACTACTCTGGTAAATGGGAAAATTCTCCTCTCATTTATAGCGACAGGCTTTCAGCCACTGATCCCTCACAGAGCCTCAAACCAGTAGAATTGCATATCCCCTATGTTATACTCCTCTAATAGAATTGCAACCAGTATTATACCATTGTATAGCTATTTTATCACAGCTGTGGAACAAAAAGGACAAACCTCCTGTTCATTTCTACTTTTTTATGTACTACCCTCACTGACCACTTATACTCTCACCCTGAGATTATATAACCTCACCTAATAGTGTTGCAAGTCTCCACTAATAGTACACCCTTTAAAAGTTCTAGTATCACAGGCTGAGAAACGTACAAATATTAGGTGATTGTTAACTGTTTTCATTCAACCTAAACTACTATTCTTTAAATTGTGTGAGATTAAGTTCCTAAGTAAAGTTTGCAGTCGATCTGCTTGCATTCATTACCTGTGGACATGCAGGTCGTTATTTCCTGACATACCCATTTTACTGTTAGATATTTATTCCTATTTGTTTTTGTCTAATGTTAGTAACTCATATTTGGCATAAATAGTAACTTGAGAACTAAGGTCTCTCACTCATGGTCCTTTCACATCATTTTTTGTAGCCTTCCCCCCATTGTTATACTGATATGATGTCTCATTACTTGCAGCTGAAGTGGTAGGACATACCAAATTTACAAACTATTCTGGGCTAGAGGAATTTATCGGCAGAGAGTGTTTAGACATTTTAATAGTTAATAGATGTGATGGCAGAAAAGGATAAATATACATGCTGACTGACCTACGATAGTCTGACAGTTCACTACTGGATAGCAATTACATTTAACGTAATAATCCCCAACAGAGTTCCTTCAAACCCAGCTCTTAGATTACCCTATTTCATTAGAGACTGATCCTAATCAATCAATTTAAAATATCACATTGTAGAAAGTTCTGTACCTGGGTGTATTTACAAAACATCCCTACCACTAGCAGGTATTAATCCCCTACTAGACCAAACCTAGCTAAAGAGAGGGGAATAAGACTCCTAAACCCACACTAATTTATAAAGAAAGTGGTTAGTAACAATTGGACAGTTTCTGCCATTTTATTGTAGCACAGTAATTTTCCATATGTTATGCCTAAAACATACCAGAGAAAAAAAATAAAAATAAAACAAGGTTCACCACTTGTGACCCATGAGTGGTCCAATCTAGATTGAGAACTACCTTTAACAAAGTTTTATTTTTCCATGTTACTAAGAGGTCCACAAGTGACCTCATTTACCAACTGAAGGTATGCTAACTGATAGGCACGAGATATTTATACTTATGATGTCAAAATTTGTCACAAAATTTAACAATATATATCTACTTTTTCTTATATATATGTATATATACCTGACATATTTCCTTGTATGCCCTAAACCTTAATAAGAAGAAAGAAAAAAAAAACGAAAAACAAAACAGCACTAACCCTATACTGTAAAGCATGGGCCAATCTTATCTTACCCACAATATTATCCCAAAATACTGGTCTAAAAATGTCCCCCTCCATTTCCACTTAACAACAGATAAAAAAAAAGAGGGGTTTCCATTCTCATACACCAATCACTCCAATTTACAACTGACAAGGTAATTACAGATCTTATGGGCAGATCGGTCACCATTTGTAATTTCTACGCCCCAAATGAGAAACAGGACACATTTTTTCAGCAGGTCTCACACATACTGATGCAATGGTCCAAGTCTGGAATTATCCTAGCTGGAGATTTTAATATTTCACTATCTCCCTATACAACAAAAACCACAGTCAAATGAACTAGCAAAAAACACAGACACAACATTATAGCTAAAACAATTAAAGACTATCTAGCTACACATAATGTCCTAGGTTCATGGGAAGCTAAGTATGGAAACAAGAAAGGGATATGCTGAGAGAGATATGGCTGCACCTCACTGACGAGGCCCAAAGAAGGCCAAAACGATCATCTGTGATTGCTGTTTTCCTTCTTCAGAGAAGAATTGCCTGGTATTTCGGGGCTGGACTGACAATGTCGGTGAGATCAGACTGATATACTACAGGAAAGTTTTCCTCCGTGAAAAGCACAATTGGGCAGAAATAGGCTACTCCCAGGTGGCAACCGGGCCATAGAACAAGCTATTGAGCTGCTGTTCGTTCCTGACAGACTGCTTCTTTCTCTGTTTTGCAAGCTAAGTATGGACCCTCACTAGATTACACATAATATTCATACGCTCACAGATCCTACTCCAAGTAGGGTTATATTTTTGTCAGCCAGATGCTGATTCCCAATATAATCTCCTTATTCATTCAACCGTGTGTTTGGTCTGACCATTCTCTTGTTCAAATAGAAATGACTCTATAATAAACATACACAGACAGCGTTCAGGTACATTTGACCCTAGTATTCTTAAAAACGAATCTCTCTGATTAATCAGGATGTTAAAATTCTTACTAAGATCTTAGCTAATCGACTCAAAAATTGTCCCGCAGCCGGTCCACCCAGACCAGGTAAGATTTGTAACAGATCATGAGGCACTAGACAATGTACGGAGATCAATAGTTTTAGTGGACTATGTAGTTGGAACTAAGATGCTTTCTCTGCTCTTATCCTTGGATTCAGAAAAGGCATTTGACAGGGTTGACTAGACCTATATGTCTCCAATCTTGACGGAGATGGGATTTGGGGGAGCTTTCATGAGAGCCATAAAAGGGATATACTCAGGTCCAAAAGCTGTCAAGAACGGCAGGGTTTCAATCTAGACCCATCAATATTTTAAATGGCATGCGCCAGGGCTGCCCATTGTCACCACTATTGTTTGCCCTATGCATCGAACCATTAGCCGCATGTATCAGAAACACGACAGAGATATCAAGGGTAAAATTGAAGACCCAGAATACAAGCTCTCACTTTTTGCAGATGATGTTCTCTTGACCCTGACTAGACCTCTAATTTCATTACCTAACCAATACCAAACCCTGCACAACTTTTTTAAAATCTTGGGATATCAAATCAATCTAGACAAATGTGAAGCATTACCACCAAACACAAAGAAATTGATTGAGACTAATTTTGAATTTATGTGGGCTAAAAACTCTATCACTTATAACTTAAATTATGCTCCTAAAATTATGTACCAATCTATAGAGCAATTAACAGAATTTTGGGAAAATGAAGGGTCAGCAAATTCTCATGGTATGGTTGTTCATCGGGCCATTACAGTGAACATTCTCCTGAGGATCTTATATCTCTTTAGGGCCTTGCCACTTAGGATTCCACGACTAGACCTACAAAAATGACAGTCAACTCAAACCAACTATTTAAGACCAGACAGAAAGGCGAGAATAACGTCTCATACACAACATAAACTGATGGGGGGCTTGCCTAATTTGACAGACTACTATCAAGCAGCTTGTCAGATATTTTAAATATGGATCTAGTAGAAATAAAAATGATAGGTTTAACACTGAGTATGCAAATTGTAACATTTGTAGCTTAAACAATTAATTTCTGTAATTGCTAATTGCTACAAGATGCAGTTGTTATACAAATAACTACTCCTAAAAGGTTTTATCTTTAACACCAAAGAATAATTACTACAGAATATGATACAAATATATAGATATAACCGGTTCAGGTTGAATAGGAAATGGTTAACCAAAAATTATTTCCAGATTGATATGTATGCATACAAAAGAGGTATGGAAGTCCTTCACTCCAATAAATAGACACACAAAAAAGAGTGGAATAATGCTGGGATTCAATAGTGATTATACAGAGCAAGTTTACAAGAGCTTAGAAAGCTGGTGATGCAAATTTTCCAAAAACAGTTACTAGAGAAATGGAGGATAATCCGAAAAGAGAGTTCATTTAACTTACTCAGCCAGTCCTATTGTTGACAACTTAGAGGGTCTGGAAACCTGAATTATCCATGCAGAGGAGCTGAGCTGCAGTTTGGCGAAAAATCAGAGAGGAAGAGATGCATCAAACTGTCGGCACCAGAATGAGGCTGTGATGTTAGGAGATCCGGCAATTATCAGCTGAAGTTAAACAGAGTATCTGTAACTCCGGAACCAAATATGCTGCAAGAGACTGAAAGCAACAATATGCAAAAGTGAAAAACAAAAAGATAAAAGTATTATTCAAGTTGCCAAGATATAGCTTCAATTCAGCTATGACGAACTTGGCCAGGAAACCTTCAGGGTACAAATTTCCAAGCAATTTAGAAAAGGCAGACAGCCTCCTTTTAAAGCAGCACAGCTTGTATCAGCTAATTATTTAAAGAAATAGTACAGCACAACTTGAAGTAACTAAATATTTAAAGAGACAGTACAGAACATGTCAGTGTCCCCCCAACTAAGAACACCTCAGGGGTTCAAGGGATTGTAAAACCTGTCAATCTCTTCCTTTTTAACTGTCCATTTTTTTATTAGGCTTGAGAGAAAAAGCACCACGGCAGCAATTTCGTTCTTCATCTTGTGGTTTGATAATCAGTAAAGGTTCAGATTGTCTTATGATACAGTGCTCTCATGTTATTTTCTGCTGTTATTTGTTTCATAGGGTCTTCATATAATAATCCCATAGCATTAAAGAAACTGTCTAAGGAATTAAGAATAGGGTCATCAGTCTCAAAGAAATTATTTGCCCATACTGTAGGTTCCGATCTCATGTATGAGATGACAGTAAGTACCTTTTGTTTCTCAGATGTGTAAGTTTTTGGCTTCAGTGTGAAAAGCAAGTAACAAGCATTTTTGAATTCCCTAAATTGACTCTTATCACCTGAACATTTTTCTGGTGGACTTACCAATGGTTCAGGTGAAGTATCCACTGAAGCTGTTTTGGCTGTTACTGTTTCTTTAAGAATATTCTTCAGAGTCTCATTTTCTATTTGCAGTTCTCTCAGGCCTTGATTTAGTAAGTCAACACGTTGGTTTAAATTGTGGACATGGTTTGTGAGTTCTACTTGATCTATCTTATTGGCTTGGAAATATGTCAGATATTTTAAATATGGATCTATGTGTAGAAATAAAAATGATAGGTTTAACACTGAGTATGCAAATCGTAGCGATGCATCAAACTGTCGGCACCAGAATGAGGCTGTGATGTCAGGAGATCCGGCAATGATCAGCTGAAGTTAAACAGAGTATCTGTAACTCCTGAACCAAATATGCTGCAAGAGACTGAAAGCAACAATATGCAAAAGTGAAAAATAAAAAAGATCAAAAGTATTATTCAAGTTGCCAAGATATAGCTTCAATTCAGCTATGATAAACTTGGCCAGGAAACCTTCAGGTTACAAATTTCCAAGCAATTTGGAAAAGGCAGACAGCCTCCTTTAAAAGCAGCACAGCTTGTAGCAGCTAATTATTTAAGGAAATAGTACAGCACAACCTGAAGTAACTAAATATTTAAAGAGACAGTACAGAACATGACACAGCTAGACTGGCTCAGGACTCCTTAATGGGTAAGAATATACAGAATAGAAGCAGACCTCGCAGGATATGATACCCCTGCAGATATGTTGTGGGATTTGGAGCACAAACCCAACATCCATAGCTATAGATCACCTAGAAATAACAGTAAGATTTTCTGATAGGGATTTTAAATTTGTATGTTGTTTCCCATCTTTTAAAAGGACCAATAAAAGTTATATTTTATTTTAGTTAAGTTCCTACCTGTACATTAGTCTGGGCATAGAGTGCTACCATAGCATTTCTATCTATGGAACCATGTTCCAATAGTTCTTTGTATGTCAAACCAATGCTAGCACCACTCCTCCTAACACAAAGATATAACAAACAGGGTAAAACTAATACCCAAAGTTATCTAAAAGATAAGATAAGCATGCCTTTATAGTGCCCTTGTCAAATTTGTGTATAGATATCAGATCACCTGTCACAGCTGACACAATCAAAGTATGGAAGCCTCTTACAGGACCACTTAAATTAATACATCTGAGATCAAGAGCCCTATCAGTTAAATTTATCTTACACCCAGAGCTGCACAGGCAATTAGGGAAATGGGTTAACAAGGGACACTATAGAATAGCTGACTTTCTAGAGAGGGGACGCATACTGACCTTCTCCTAAATACAGGATAGAATCCACCCACTGAAGTTACACTGGTTCCTATACCTTCAGATTTCTGCTGCCATTACCAAACATTGTTCCCCCTGGACCTTGCAATCATATACCACCCTGGAACATATCTGTAGTACCCCTACAAGACAACATCAGATGATTACTACAATGTATCTAACCCTACAGGAAGCTAAACTTACCACGACTCTTGTAAGGGACTAATTAGTGCGGAATTCAGAGAACTGTATTAAGACTGCATTCAGATGGTACCTCACCCCTGAAAGAAAATCCCATTTCTCTTAGGCTGGCACAAGTTTCTGCTACAGAGGATGTGGGAAGAGAGGGACTTATTTACACATGTGGTGGGAATGCCCCAAGGTAAAGACTATATGGGACCAGCTGCAGAGACTTCTAAGCAGGATACTCAAAGAACCCATCTCTTCTAAACCAATGTCTCACATCCTATAACACAGCAATTAACAAATTGATTAAAACTCTCTGTACAGCTACTAGAGTTTGTATAGCCAGACATTGGAAGGTTGGTCCCCAGCATGGCAAGAGGTGTTAGATAAAATAAACAATATCTATACTATATCAAAACTGACCTCTACGATTCAGGGAACTAAAGAACAGTTTGACAAGATCTGGTTTTATTGGATCATGCAGGGAGACAAGGGGACAGGCCCTTAAATTGAAGTGATGTGGTGACTTTCAGGAGATACTTAGAAGTTTGAACAATATTATACAGAGGTAGGATGCCCCCAGACTTATCCTCCTAAGGGTACACAGTGTAAATACACATATAATACACCCTTCTTTAGTTAGCACTGAGTATGTTCAGGTAGTTCTGAGTATGGACGACCACAAAAAAGGACAACAATGTTGATTTGACTTGTTGTATTTGTTTAATAGTTTGTGTAGTTAAAAAAAAAAAAAGGAAAAAATAAGATGATTAATGTTATACACTAGGGGCCCGATCCGATATGCAACAAAATTGTGGTGTTATTAGTGGGCAGAGCTTGGCAAATATTTTAAAGTGACCATAAAAAAATATTAATTTTTACAAAAAATGTTTTTACTGTTACTGCTGCATAATGTAGAAAAGGGTTTAGGATATTTGCAGCTTAATCTAAATTTAAAATTTAACATGATTAAAGTGTAGACTGTGCATTTAATAACATTTAAATAAAATTGCATCAAATTATGCTGTTTGTAGTGGATTTACAATAAACACATATTAGTTAATTAGATAATTTTTTATTTTCTTCTAAAAATTGAATAAAGTAAGTACAATAATGATAAAACACATATCAAACAAGTACCGTAGCATTTTATTATTGCATTGGTTTTTATGTAATGTATTTTAAAGTAAAATTAATTAAAAAAATATATTAAAGGGACATGATACCCAAATTTGTAAACACAAACGTAATGCAGCATAGCTGCAACTAGAAAATGTGACATAGAACAGTCAGTATAACAGTTTACACAGCACTTACTATGATAAGGTGAAAAAATTCAGAGGTAATATATCTTCCTTTGATAAATAGAGATGCTCAGGTGATATTTTCTAGTCTTCTTTTTTACTGCTATACCTAATTTTTAAGTGATTTAAAATTTTTGGTACCATTTTTAAATATTTTTTTTATTTGAAACAAGATCTTTTTTCCCTAATAAAATGTCCTTTCTTGGTCTTGGATTTTCAGCTATATTTTCAGGTATCAATTCATTTTTTGAAACAAAGCACCTGAAGCTATTTTTAAGACATTTGTTTTTCAACAGGATAAATATGTTCAATTTTCATGGATTCAGTAATTGGCCTCAATTGCCATTCTTTTAATACTCTTAGGAAGAACGGCCTTGTATTTTAATTCTCCTATTATTCCACTTTCAGAAGTTTGTCATTTAATATGTTCCTGAATACGCTCAGTGTTGTTATGAGCAAGGGCAGCAAGTTTTGTTCTTGCCGCCATTGAGTCCATTTTAAAATGAACTCTTTTAGTTCTGTATTTTAATACAAGGCTATGAAAAAATTTAATAGAACCTGTATGGCAAAATTCAGACACATTTTTAAAATCATTATCCATTTTTGGATCATGAATAATGTGCTTTTTAAATCAAGTCATGCTTTTTCAGCATCCTCAATTTAAGAATGTGCACATTCTTTTAAATATTTTCCATTATCCCATGAGTGTATATTACATATATGGAACATACTGTAAGTGATCTCTATTTCTCTTTTATTAGTTCTTCATTACCTTTACAAATCATACTTGATGTCCATAGATGATTAATTATTGATGATATCCAAGGAGAAATAGAACAACATTTTTTTTTCCTGCATATTATATTTAAAATTTTCTGATATTTTAGGCATAATGCCATACATCAAACTGATGTTTAATCATGGGATATTCATTTTGTAAAAAAACTGACGAAGACACTTCTGTAACTTGCACCACGTTCAATTTAATATTTTTTTTGTTTCATCTTCTATGATGTTACTGTATATGTGCCATACGTTGCACTGTAACTCGGATAATCACATTATCCATCTCCACATATGATTATTCCACAATCTATAATTACATTTATATTTTTTTCACGGTCCTCTATCCAATGTTTATTTACTGTTAGAATTATTATTTTTTTTAATTCTGGTCTTGGTCTTGGATTTTCAGATATATTTTCAGTTATCAATTTGTTTTTTGAAACAAAGTACCTGAAGCTATTTTTAAGACATCTACTAATATAGGATAAATATGTTCAATTTTCATGGATTCAGTAATTGGCCTCAATTGCCATTCTTTTTTTACTCTTAGGAAGAACAGCCTTGTATTTTAATTCTCCTATTATTCCACTTTTAGAAGATTGTCATTTAATATGTTTCTGATTTCGCTCAGTGTTGTTATGAGCAAGGGCAGCACGTTTTGTTCTTGCCGCCATTGAGTCCATTTTAAAATGAACTCTTTTAGTTCTGTGTTTTAATACAAGGCTATGAAGAACTTCAATAGAACATGTATAGCAAAATTCAGACACATTTTTAAAATCATTATCCATTTTTGGATCATGAATAATCTGCTTTTTAAATCAAGTCATGCTTTTTCTCTATCAACATCCTCAATTTCAGAGTGTGCACATTGTTTTAAATATTTTCCATTATCCCATGAGTGTATATTACATATATGGAACATACTGTAAGTGATCTTCATTTCTCTTTTATTAGTTCTTCATTACCTTTACAAATCATACTTGATGTTCATAGATAATCAATTATTGATGATATCCAAGGAGAAACAGAACAACATTTTGTTTTCCTGCTTATTGTATTTAATTTTTTTCTGATATTTTAGGTATAATGCCATACATCAAACTTGTTATACTTGTTCTGAATGCCTTTGCCTCCATAGCTACTGACGAAGACACTTCTGTAACTTGTACCACATTCAATTTAAAAAAAAATTTGTTTCATCTTCTATGATGTTACTGTATATGTGCCAAACTTTGGACTGTAACCCAGATAATCACATTATTTATCTCCACATATAGTTATTCCATGAGCTACGATTACATTTATATTTTTTTCACGGTCCTCGATCCAATGTTTACTTACTGTTGGAATTCAATTTTTTTTAAATCTGGTCTTGGTCTTGGATTTTCAGCTATTTATTTAGGTATCAATTCATTTTTTGAAACAAAACACCTGAATCTATTTTTAAGACATCTACTAACATAGGATAAATATGTTAAATTTTCATGGATTCAGTAATTGGCCTCAATTGCCATTCTTTTTTTACTCTTAGGAAGAACAGCCTTGTATTTTAATTCTTCTATTATTCCACTTTTAGAAGTTTGTCATTTAATATGTTCCTGAATATGCTCAGTGTTGTTATGAACAAGGTCAGCAAGTTTTGTTCTTGCCGCCATTGAGTCCATTTTAAAATGAACTCTTTTAGTTCTGTATTTTAATACAAGGCTATGAAAAACTTCAATAGAAACTGTATGGCAAAATTCAGACACATTTTTAAAATTATTATCCATTTTTGGATCATGAATAATATGAGTTTTAAATCAAGTCATGCTTTTCCTCTAATCAACATCCTCAATTTCAAAGTGTGCACATTCTTTTAAATATTTTCCATTATCCCATGAGTGTATATTACATATATGGAATATACTGTAAGTGATCTCCATTTCTCTTTTATTAGTTCTTCATTACCTTTACAAATCATACTTGATGTCCATAGATGATTAATTATTGATGATATCCAAGGAGAAATAGAACAACATTTTTTTTTCCCTGCATATTATATTTACATTTTTCTGATGTTTTCGGCATAATGCCATACATCAAACTGATGTTTAATCATGGGATATTCATTTCGTTAAATTTTTCAAAAGCTAACATGCTTATCAGTTGCCACTTGAAGAATTATTATCGAATCATTTAACAGATTATTTATACTTGTGAATGCCTTTGCCTCCATAGCTACTGATGATGACACTTCTGTAACTTGCACCACATTCAATTTAATATTTTTTTTGTTTCATCTTCTATGATGTTACTGTATATGTGCCATACTTTGCACTGTAACCCGGATAATCACATTATCCATCTCCACATATGGTTATTCCACAATCTATATTTACATTTATATTTTTTTCATGTCCTCTATCCAATGTTTATTTACTGTTAGAATTAGATTTTTTTTATTCTGGTCTTGGTCTTGGATTTTCAGATATATTTTCAGGTATCAATTTGTTTTTTGAAACAAAATACCTGAAGCTATTTTTAAGACATCTACTAATATAGGATAAATATGTTCAATTTTCATGGATTCGGTAATTGGCCTCAATTGCCATTCTTTTTTTTACTCTTAGGAAGAACAGCCTTGTATTTTAATTCTCCTATTATCTCACTTTTAGAAGTTTGTCATTTAATATGTTTCTGAATTCGCTTAGTGTTGTTATGGGCAAGGGCAGCACGTTTTGTTCTTGCCGCCATTGAGTCCATTTTAAAATGAACTCTTTTAGTTCTGTATTTTAATACAAGGCTATGAAAAACTTCAATAGAACATGTGTGGCAAAATTCAGACACATTTTTAAAATTATTATCCATTTTTGGATCATGAATAATATGATTTTTAAATCAAGTCATGCTTTTCCTCTAATCAACATCCTCAATTTCAAAGTGTGCACATTCTTTTAAATATTTTCCATTATCCCATGAGTGTATATTACATATATGGAACATACTGTAAGTGATCTCCATTTCTCTTTTATTAGTTCTTCATTACCTTTACAAATCATACTTGATGTCCATAGATGATTAATTATTGATGATATCCAAGGAGAAATAGAACAACATTTTTTTTTCCTGCATATTATATTTACATTTTTCTGATATTTTCGGCATAATGACATACATCAAACTGATGTTTAATCATGGGATATTCATTTCGTTAAATTTTTCAAAAGCTAACATGCCTATCAGTTGCCACTTGAAGAATTATTATCGAATCATTTAACAGATTATTTATACTTGTGAATGCCTTTGCCTCCATAGCTACTGATGATGACACTTCTGTAACTTGCACCATGTTCAATTTAATATTTTTTTTGTTTCATCTTCTATGATGTTACTGTATATGTGCCATACTTTGCACTGTAACCCGGATAATCACATTATCCATCTCCACATATGGTTATTCCACAATCTATATTTACATTTATATTTTTTTCATGTCCTCTATCCAATGTTTATTTACTGTTAGAATTAGATTTTTTTTTATTCTGGTCTTGGTCTTGGATTTTCAGATATATTTTCAGGTATCAATTTGTTTTTTGAAACAAAATACCTGAAGCTATTTTTAAGACATCTACTAATATAGGATAAATATGTTCAATTTTCATGGATTCGGTAATTGGCCTCAATTGCCATTCTTTTTTTACTCTTAGGAAGAACAGCCTTGTATTTTAATTCTCCTATTATCCCACTTTTAGAAGTTTGTCATTTAATATGTTTCTGAATTCGCTTAGTGTTGTTATGAGCAAGGGCAGCAAGTTTTGTTCTTGCTGCCATTGAGTCCATTTTAAAATGAACTCTTTTAGTTCTGTATTTTAATACAAGGCTATGAAAAACTTCAATAGAACATGTGTGGCAAAATTCAGACACATTTTTAAAATTATTATCCATTTTTGGATCATGAATAATATGATTTTTAAATCAAGTCATGCTTTTCCTCTAATCAACATCGTCAATTTCAAAGTGTGCACATTCTTTTAAATATTTTCCATGATCCCATGAGTGTATATTACATATATGGAACATACTGTAAGTGATCTCCATTTCTCTTTTATTAGTTCTTCATTACCTTTACAAATCATACTTGATGTCCATAGATGATTAATTATTGATGATATCCAAGGAGAAATAGAACAACATTTTTTTTCCCTGCATATTATATTTACATTTTTTTGATATTTTCAGCATAATGCCATACATCAAACTGATGTTTAATCATGGGATATTCATTTCGTTAAATTTTTCAAAAGCTAACATGCCTATCAGTTGCCACTTGAAGAATTATTATCGAATCATTTAACAGATTATTTATACTTGTGAATGCCTTTGCCTCCATAGCTACTGATGATGACACTTCTGTAACTTGCACCACGTTCAATTTAATATTTTTTTTTTTGTTTCATCTTCTATGATGTTACTGTATATGTGCCATACTTTGCACTGTAACCCGGATAATCACATTATCCATCTCCACATATGGTTATTCCACAATCTATATTTACATTTATATTTTTTTCATGTCCTCTATCCAATGTTTATTTACTGTTAGAATTTGATTTTTTTTTATTCTGGTCTTGGTCTTGGATTTTCAGATATATTTTCAGGTATCAATTTGTTTTTTGAAACAAAATACCTTAAGCTATTTTTAAGACATCTACTAATATAGGATAAATATGTTCAATTTTCATGGATTCGGTAATTGGCCTCAATTGCCATTCTTATTTTACTCTTAGGAAGAACAGCCTTGTATTTTAATTCTCCTATTATCCCACTTTTAGAAGTTTGTCATTTAATATGTTTCTGAATTCGCTTAGTGTTGTTATGAGCAAGGGCAGCAAGTTTTGTTCTTGCCGCCATTGAGTCCATTTTAAAATGAACTCTTTTAGTTCTGTATTTTAATACAAGGCTATGAAGAACTTCAATAGAACCTGTATGGCAAAATTCAGACAAATGTTTAAAATCATTATTCATTTTTGGATCATGAATAATCTGCTTTTTAAATCAAGTCATGCTTTTTCTCTATCAACATCCTCAATTTCAGAGTATGCACATTGTTTTAAATATTTTCCATTATCCCATGAGTGTATATTACAAATATGGAACATACTGTAAGTGATCTTCATTTCTCTTTTATTAGTTCTTCATTACCTTTACAAATCATACTTAATGTCTATAGATTATCAATTATTGATGATATCCAAGGAGAAACAGAACAACATTTTGTTTTCCTGCTTATTGTATTTAATTTTTTTCTGATATTTTAGGTATAATGCCATACATCAAACTTGTTATACTTGTTCTGAATGCCTTTGCCTCCATAGCTACTGACGAAGACACTTCTGTAACTTGTACCACATTCAATTTAAAAAAAAATTTGTTTCATCTTCTATGATGTTACTGTATATGTGCCAAACTTTGGACTGTAACCCAGATAATCACATTATTTATCTCCACATATAGTTATTCCATGAGCTACGATTACATTTATATTTTTTTCACGGTCCTCGATCCAATGTTTACTTACTGTTGGAATTCAATTTTTTTTAAATCTGGTCTTGGTCTTGGATTTTCAGCTATTTATTTAGGTATCAATTCATTTTTTGAAACAAAACACCTGAATCTATTTTTAAGACATCTACTAACATAGGATAAATATGTTAAATTTTCATGGATTCAGTAATTGGCCTCAATTGCCATTCTTTTTTTACTCTTAGGAAGAACAGCCTTGTATTTTAATTCTTCTATTATTCCACTTTTAGAAGTTTGTCATTTAATATGTTCCTGAATATGCTCAGTGTTGTTATGAACAAGGTCAGCAAGTTTTGTTCTTGCCGCCATTGAGTCCATTTTAAAATGAACTCTTTTAGTTCTGTATTTTAATACAAGGCTATGAAAAACTTCAATAGAAACTGTATGGCAAAATTCAGACACATTTTTAAAATTATTATCCATTTTTGGATCATGAATAATATGAGTTTTAAATCAAGTCATGCTTTTCCTCTAATCAACATCCTCAATTTCAAAGTGTGCACATTCTTTTAAATATTTTCCATTATCCCATGAGTGTATATTACATATATGGAATATACTGTAAGTGATCTCCATTTCTCTTTTATTAGTTCTTCATTACCTTTACAAATCATACTTGATGTCCATAGATGATTAATTATTGATGATATCCAAGGAGAAATAGAACAACATTTTTTTTTCCCTGCATATTATATTTACATTTTTCTGATATTTTCGGCATAATGCCATACATCAAACTGATGTTTAATCATGGGATATTCATTTCGTTAAATTTTTCAAAAGCTAACATGCTTATCAGTTGCCACTTGAAGAATTATTATCGAATCATTTAACAGATTATTTATACTTGTGAATGCCTTTGCCTCCATAGCTACTGATGATGACACTTCTGTAACTTGCACCACATTCAATTTAATATTTTTTTTGTTTCATCTTCTATGATGTTACTGTATATGTGCCATACTTTGCACTGTAACCCGGATAATCACATTATCCATCTCCACATATGGTTATTCCACAATCTATATTTACATTTATATTTTTTTCATGTCCTCTATCCAATGTTTATTTACTGTTAGAATTAGATTTTTTTTATTCTGGTCTTGGTCTTGGATTTTCAGATATATTTTCAGGTATCAATTTGTTTTTTGAAACAAAATACCTGAAGCTATTTTTAAGACATCTACTAATATAGGATAAATATGTTCAATTTTCATGGATTCGGTAATTGGCCTCAATTGCCATTCTTTTTTTTACTCTTAGGAAGAACAGCCTTGTATTTTAATTCTCCTATTATCTCACTTTTAGAAGTTTGTCATTTAATATGTTTCTGAATTCGCTTAGTGTTGTTATGAGCAAGGGCAGCACGTTTTGTTCTTGCCGCCATTGAGTCCATTTTAAAATGAACTCTTTTAGTTCTGTATTTTAATACAAGGCTATGAAAAACTTCAATAGAACATGTGTGGCAAAATTCAGACACATTTTTAAAATTATTATCCATTTTTGGATCATGAATAATATGATTTTTAAATCAAGTCATGCTTTTCCTCTAATCAACATCCTCAATTTCAAAGTGTGCACATTCTTTTAAATATTTTCCATTATCCCATGAGTGTATATTACATATATGGAACATACTGTAAGTGATCTCCATTTCTCTTTTATTAGTTCTTCATTACCTTTACAAATCATACTTGATGTCCATAGATGATTAATTATTGATGATATCCAAGGAGAAATAGAACAACATTTTTTTTTCCTGCATATTATATTTACATTTTTCTGATATTTTCGGCATAATGACATACATCAAACTGATGTTTAATCATGGGATATTCATTTCGTTAAATTTTTCAAAAGCTAACATGCCTATCAGTTGCCACTTGAAGAATTATTATCGAATCATTTAACAGATTATTTATACTTGTGAATGCCTTTGCCTCCATAGCTACTGATGATGACACTTCTGTAACTTGCACCATGTTCAATTTAATTTTTTTTGTTTCATCTTCTATGATGTTACTGTATATGTGCCATACTTTGCACTGTAACCCGGATAATCACATTATCCATCTCCACATATGGTTATTCCACAATCTATATTTACATTTATATTTTTTTCATGTCCTCTATCCAATGTTTATTTACTGTTAGAATTAGATTTTTTTTTATTCTGGTCTTGGTCTTGGATTTTCAGATATATTTTCAGGTATCAATTTGTTTTTTGAAACAAAATACCTGAAGCTATTTTTAAGACATCTACTAATATAGGATAAATATGTTCAATTTTCATGGATTCGGTAATTGGCCTCAATTGCCATTCTTTTTTTACTCTTAGGAAGAACAGCCTTGTATTTTAATTCTCCTATTATCCCACTTTTAGAAGTTTGTCATTTAATATGTTTCTGAATTCGCTTAGTGTTGTTATGAGCAAGGGCAGCAAGTTTTGTTCTTGCTGCCATTGAGTCCATTTTAAAATGAACTCTTTTAGTTCTGTATTTTAATACAAGGCTATGAAAAACTTCAATAGAACATGTGTGGCAAAATTCAGACACATTTTTAAAATTATTATCCATTTTTGGATCATGAATAATATGATTTTTAAATCAAGTCATGCTTTTCCTCTAATCAACATCGTCAATTTCAAAGTGTGCACATTCTTTTAAATATTTTCCATGATCCCATGAGTGTATATTACATATATGGAACATACTGTAAGTGATCTCCATTTCTCTTTTATTAGTTCTTCATTACCTTTACAAATCATACTTGATGTCCATAGATGATTAATTATTGATGATATCCAAGGAGAAATAGAACAACATTTTTTTTCCCTGCATATTATATTTACATTTTTTTGATATTTTCAGCATAATGCCATACATCAAACTGATGTTTAATCATGGGATATTCATTTCGTTAAATTTTTCAAAAGCTAACATGCCTATCAGTTGCCACTTGAAGAATTATTATCGAATCATTTAACAGATTATTTATACTTGTGAATGCCTTTGCCTCCATAGCTACTGATGATGACACTTCTGTAACTTGCACCACGTTCAATTTAATATTTTTTTTTTTGTTTCATCTTCTATGATGTTACTGTATATGTGCCATACTTTGCACTGTAACCCGGATAATCACATTATCCATCTCCACATATGGTTATTCCACAATCTATATTTACATTTATATTTTTTTCATGTCCTCTATCCAATGTTTATTTACTGTTAGAATTAGATTTTTTTTTATTCTGGTCTTGGTCTTGGATTTTCAGATATATTTTCAGGTATCAATTTGTTTTTTGAAACAAAATACCTGAAGCTATTTTTAAGACATCTACTAATATAGGATAAATATGTTCAATTTTCATGGATTCGGTAATTGGCCTCAATTGCCATTCTTATTTTACTCTTAGGAAGAACAGCCTTGTATTTTAATTCTCCTATTATCCCACTTTTAGAAGTTTGTCATTTAATATGTTTCTGAATTCGCTTAGTGTTGTTATGAGCAAGGGCAGCAAGTTTTGTTCTTGCCGCCATTGAGTCCATTTTAAAATGAACTCTTTTAGTTCTGTATTTTAATACAAGGCTATGAAGAACTTCAATAGAACCTGTATGGCAAAATTCAGACAAATGTTTAAAATCATTATTCATTTTTGGATCATGAATAATCTGCTTTTTAAATCAAGTCATGCTTTTTCTCTATCAACATCCTCAATTTCAGAGTATGCACATTGTTTTAAATATTTTCCATTATCCCATGAGTGTATATTACAAATATGGAACATACTGTAAGTGATCTTCATTTCTCTTTTATTAGTTCTTCATTACCTTTACAAATCATACTTAATGTCTATAGATTATCAATTATTGATGATATCCAAGGAGAAATAGAGCAACATTTTTTTTCCTGCTTATTGTATTTATTTTTTTCTGATATTTTAGGTATAATGCCATACATCAAACTGATGTTTAATCATGGGGTATTCATTTTGTAAAATGTTTCAAAAGCTAACATGCCTATCAGTTGCCACTTGAAGAATTATTATCAAATCATTTAACAGATTATTTATACTTGTTGTGAATGCCTTTGCCTCCATAGCTACTGACGAAGACACTTCTGTAACTTGCACAACGTTCAATTTAATAAAAATGTTTTTTTATCTTCTATGATGTTACTGTATATGTGCCATACTTTGCACTGTAACCCGGATAATCACATTATCCATCTCCACATATGGTTATTCCATAATCTACAATTACATTTAGATTTTTTTTACGGTCCTAGATCCAATGTTTATTTACTGTTGGAATTAGATTTTTTTAAATTCTATAATATGTTTGCTTACAAATTGTTGGTAAACCTTAAAAAATTGAAAACTCCATAATTTTTTCATAGTGATTGCAACTAAATAGTATCACTGCAGAAACCAGTACATTTCCAATTGGTAACTGCACAATGGATGGTTGAGTCTTCCATAACAAATAATAATGGCCATCCAAACATTCTCCATAAACAAACAAAATACTTCCTAGGTGCCTTATTTAAATATAAATTATCAGAGAATTACAATTCTGAAAATTGCATGATAAGTATTAAGTTCATTGAGACATTTTTCAAAAACAAAATATTTTTTCTCTTTAACAAAATCTTCAAAAGAAGATTCTTGTTTAATAGTTGATTCCTCCAATGTTAAAAAACTTGAATCTGGATTATATCTGGATAATTTTTAAAATTATTTTCGTAAGAAGAATTTTTTATTTCAGATACATTAAAATTATCGGTATCTTCTGTATTATCCATATTTTTGACAGAATATTTATTAGGAGAAGATGTATAAATTAGAGAAATTTGTGATAGGTCAGGTTGATATTGTTCTTCATTAAATTAATCAAATTCAATGCTATTTAGGTAGATGTACCTACAGAATTGTTGGATATTTTATTTTCAAGTTCATTCATTGTCCAATAATAATTATCTTTAAACAAAATGAATTCTTTTGTTGAGGTAGAAATGTTTTTTTCCCCCTGAATTTATATATGTTTGTTTACCAGTAGTTTTAGTTCCATGAAATGTTTCAAATAAAGTATATTTTTCTTAAAATTTTAAATTTGTATTAGTTGACACATCTTTATACATTTTATTTATTTGATAACCAAAAGTTTTACAATATAGACAAGATGATCCAACAGATGTTATTTCTGCAGTATTTGCAACCTTATCGATTACATTTTCTACTACATTTTTTTATTTAAAGTAATTATAATATTTTTAGAGCAATCAGAATAATTTGTATTAAATGTATTATTTTGTTATAGTCTTTGTATTTTTCTTTGTAAATTATTCCCAAAAATAGAAGGGATGGCATGTTTATGTATGAACATTTTTGGCCCGAATGAATAAAAAATCAGCAGGTGTAAAATGTAAAGAACACATTCTATAACATGAATATTTGTTTCTGATACTTTTTTTTATCATAGTTTCCATACATTCATTGTATTGTTGAAAAGCGGTTAACCATTCCAGAATTAATTCTTCATTGAGTGGGAAAAGATGAAATTAAGTGGTTTCTAATTTAGATTTTTTACTAGAATTAGGGCAATCTTTTATAATGCATAGAGCTATTATAAAATCTTTATTAGGGTTACAAGTATCATGTAGACAATGCATGCAATCATTACAATATAGTATAATTTCACATTTGCTATTTTTGCAATGTGCTTATATGACTTTAGAGTCCCTTAAGATGCTTGATGCCATATAACAGCTGGCAAGTCTTTATTTGTCTGAGATCTTCTTACATGGATGTAGTGAGAACTTAGTAACCCGATTTTACAACTTTAAACCTGGAATATGCAATTAACAATAAAAAAACAGTAACAAAAACAAAACAATCTTTTAGGATTATGTCTTTAAGGTCTTATCATTAGCATTATACATGCTTAGGCTAAAAGAACCCTAACTGTGGGGTGATTTACATTGTTAACGACTTTTCCCCTAGGAACACGCAAGTGTTTAGATTATGATAAATTAAGTATTCTGTTTGTGTATGTTTCCCATTAGAAAACCATATCTCTAAACAAGTTCAATTTACCTGTTTGCCAACAATGAAATCTCTCCATTAGCAGAGTTGTTTCTACCAATGGCTGCCATTCGTTGAGGGAGGGTATTGAAGGTGTTTTCCAATTTCTTGGGATCAGTTGTTTTGCAGCATTAAGTAGTATGAGGTATAGGTGATGTTTGGTTTTACAGGTAATTCCTGGGGTAGAGTGTCATAACACTATCTCAGGGGTTGGTTCTATCTGCGTATGCAGAATTATATTTGTTGTATTAAATATTTTTCCCATAACTTTTTGATATTATGGCAACCCCACCAAATATGTAATAAGTCTCCCCAGGAACAACAACCCCTCCAGCATCTATCATTTGCCGATGGGAAAAAGTGTTTAATCTTTGTGGGCATTAGGTACCAGCGTGTCATAATTTTGGTGTTAGTCTCTAATGCTCTATCTGAATGTGCTGATTTAGTTAGTGGTCTAAATTTAGTTATCCAAGTTTTCTTTGGTGTTTTGTATCCCAGTTCTCTTTCCCATCCTGAAGTTGGTAATAAAAGAGTCTGGCATTTGAGAACTATCTTGTAAAAAATTGAGATGATTTTTTAGCTGGTTCTACCTTTATGGGTAATGTTTCAAAAGTTGTAAAGGGTTGTATGAGGTCATTTTTGAATCAGTGTGTGAATATGAAGTGTGACACTTGATGGTATCTATTCCAAGGTTGCAAGAATCCTTCACTTATTTGTTCTAATTGGTCGCTTGGCAAAAGCTTCCCATCTTGGGATATAGAGTATAAATGTATTAGTTGTTTATAATTTGTTATATTTTTTAAGTGGGTTAACTTGCATTGCAGGAAATTCATTGTTGTTTAGTAAAGGCGTTAGGGGAGAATATTTGGTAGATATACATGGAGACTTGCTTCGTATTTTGACCCAGTCTGACCAGGTTGAGTTAACAATAGAAGAAGCAGACAGAATTTGCTTATGATCTAATTCAGGGCTCCAGCATGAAGCACCTAGATGTAATAAATCAGTTAAGTGTGTTTCTAATTGGACCTATCTCATGCAATTGTTTGCATTATATCGGGACCATTCAAATATTCTTTGCAGGGAGATGGCTTGTTTGTATGCTACCAGATTGGGAACTCCCAGCCCCCCTTCTGTAGTGAGTTGTGTTAATTTTTATAACCTGGGAGATCTTCGCCTCTAGATATAATCATTGATTATTTGTTGTAGTAGCTGAATTTCTTGGTTTACACCCTGTATGGGAAGTGTCTGTAATATGTAAAGTGCTTTGGGTAGGAGCATCATTTTTACTGCATGGATTCTACCAATCCACGAGAGGTTTTTTGGGAGCCAAGATGATGCTATTTCTTGGAAGTCGGGTTCCTAATTTCCCCGTAATTGTATTTACGGAGTGAATCAGAGTTTGGGGAAATGTAAAGTTCTAGGTATTTCAATGCATTTTTTTGTAATTTAAATGGACTTTGTCTCAATAGGTTATTCATTTCTAGGGAGGTGAGATTGAGTGGTATGATTTCTGATTTTGTAAAGTTGACCGAGAAAGTGGAAGCTTGTCCTTTTGCTTTTAATTCTTTTTGTACCGCAGAAAGAGAGTCGTTTGGATTTGATAGTGTTAGTAAAATGTCATCTGCAAATATTGCTAATTTATATGATTGATGGTTAATGTGTATACCTTGGATTTTTGGGTTTAGGTGGAATTTAATGGCTAGAGGCTCTAAGGATAAAATTAATAATTGGGGGGAAAGTGGCATCCCTGGTGTGATCCATTGTGAATTTCAAATAAGTTCGAGAGGCATCCATTTACTTTAATATGAGCTGAGGGATTTTTATACAAGGCGAGTACTTGAAATATAAATTTAGAGGGAAGGCCGAAATGTGTTAATTGATCATGATGAATGACATGTGGTACTATGGGATTTAGTCTAGCAGCTAGTATTTTGTCATATAACTTCAAATCAACGTTTAGTAGGGATATTGGTCTAAAATTAGCTGGCGAGTCAGGTGGTTTGCCCGGTTTTGGTAATACTGATACATACTCCTGAAGCATTGTACCTGGGAATTGGATGTGTTCTGGAATCTGATTAAATAGGTGTGTGAGATGTGGGGTCAAGATGTTTTTAAAAGTTTTGTAATATAATCCGGAGAAGCTGTCCGGACCTGGTGCTTTGTTGGATTTTATGCTAGTTATGGCTTCCCAGACTTCTTTTTCTGCATTGGGTTGCTCAATGGCTCTTATTAGTTCTATTGGGATGGTAGGTACTGGGATTCCAAAATATTGTTTTATGTTGATCCTCCTTTCTTTCTGGGTTGAGGTTATATAGTCTTTGATAGAATTATTTAAAAGCTTCTGCTATGTTATTTGTGTTTTCTATGAGTTGGCCTTGGTTATTAGTGAGGGAGTGTATATATGACTTATGCTGACACTTCTTCAGGGTTTTTGTAAGTAACTTACCAGCTTTATTTTCTTCACAATAGAAGTGTTGTTGAAGGAATAATTGTTGGCGCTGTGTTTTAATTTGGAGCAGTTTGTTCATATCCAATTTAAAATTGTTTAGTTGGGTAAGGAATGATGCAACTGTGGGATTAATTTTATGGATATAGTCAGCTTCTGTGATTTTTTTTGAGCAAGGTTGATATATTCTTCTTTATTATTTTTATTTGTTTGGGCCTTTAATTTGACAAATTCTCCTCTCATGTAACTTTTGTGTGTTTCCCAGATGGTGCCAGCGTTTATATCTGGAGTGTTGTTTTTATTAAAAAATGTTTCCATATGTTTTTCTAAGTTAGTTATATGTTTAGAGTCTAGAAGGATAGAGTTTTCAAGTCTCCATTGGTATGGCTTCATGGGGATAGATGGCCATTTCAGTTGACATGTGGCCATTGAATGATCTAACCATGTGGTATGTTTAATGCTGGCATTGGCTATGTGGGATAAGGCTAGGTGATCAACTAATATGTAGTCTAATCTGGAATAACTCTTTTGGTGGTTAGAAAAAAAGTATAATCCCTTTTATGCGGATGGATAAACCTCCATGTATCATGACGGGTTAGGAGTTTTAAGTTACTCCAGATAGATAGGAGGGCGTTTTGGGACATTCTAGAGTGTGAGCTAGAGCAATCCATAGTCAGGTTTAGTGGGACATTAAGATCTCCTGCTACCAGGAGAGGACCTTTGATTAATTATTTATATTTATATTTATAAAATATTTTACCAGGAAGGATACATTGAGATTTCTCTCATTTTCAAGTATGTCCTGGGTCCACAAAACATTGCATTGATACAATAGGGTACAATAATACAAAAACAATATTAATACATAACATATGCAGAATTTAACATAGAACAGGTAGGAAATATAAAATCAACCATGACAGGTGCATTCTGTTTTGAGATATGCAGAGAGGGATCTCTTAAAGGATTTTAGACTTGGGGAAGTTTTTAAAGTGTGCGGGAGGTCGTTCCATAATTGTGGTGCTCTGTAGGAAAAGGAGGATCGAGCTGCTTTCTTTTTGTATGGAGGCAGACTAAATAATGTACTGCTACTAGATCGGAGGTTATGGGAGGTGGGAACAGCCGGGGAGAGCATTCTGCTCAGGTAGGGTGGGAGCTTCCCAGAAAGGCTCTTAAATACAAGGCAGGAAAGTTGGAGGGTGCGTATGGATTTCAGTGACAGCCAATTTAGTTATTTTAGCATGTCACAATGGTAGGTCCTGTACTTACATTGTAGCACAAAGTGGCAGAACGAGTTATACATTGTATTAAGTTTATTAAGGTGAGTTTGCGGTGCAGGTGCATATACTACATCTCCATAATCCATGATTGGCATCAGCATTTGCTGTACAATCTTTTCCTTTACTGTAGGGCTGAGGCAGGATTTGTTTCTGTACAGGGCACCTAGTTTTGGATAGAGTTTAGATGCAAGTTTTTCTATGTGGAGGCCAAAAGATAGATTGGGGTCTAACAACATACCCAAGTATTTGAAAGAGTGGACTGCGGTCAGTGTGCCATTTGATTTTGTTTTAATGCGTAGATGGGACTTTTGTAGTTTGCGTAATTTAGGTACCGTTTCAAAGATCATTGTGACAGTTTTGTCAGTGTTTAGGAAGAGTTTGTTTTTTGAGATCCACTTTTCTACCTCTGTGAACTGGTCTTGGAGCACTGCCTCAAGCTGCGGCAGATCGGGTTTGTTTACATAGATTACCGTATCGTCTGAGACCATGTGTACAGTTGAGAATTTGCAGACATTTGACAGATCATTTATAAATAATGTGAATAGTAGGGGGGCCGAGAATGGAACCTTGGGGAACACCACACGTGACTGGGAGAGGGAGGGAGTCATTGTCAGAAATGGAGACATGCTGTGATCGATCCGATACATATGACCGAAACCAGGTTAGCGGACAATCACCAATACCTGAGTTTTTTAGTTTGAGCACTAGTATGTCATGGTCTACTGTGACAAAGGCCTTTGCAAAATCAAGAAAAATAGCTCCAGTTAGGTCTCCTTGTTCTATGCCAGTTTGGATGTCATTGCAAACTTTTAGGAGGGCAGTTGTAGTGGAGTGATTCGGGCGAATCATTTTCCAGAAGTCTACCTGTTGCTTGCAAAAGGCAGTTTCAACAGCTGAGTGAAAATCCTTGTATTTTCTTTGAGTTTTGGGGCAGGAATATATTACAAATGAGTCTGAAGGAGAGAGATATATTAGGGTCATGATAGGCCTGTAAAAAGTGTTTTAAAGGAATGGGGAGGGTGCATTTATGGACATTTGAGCTAAGGGTCATTCATGCAGAAAACAAAAGATCAAAATATTACAGAGATAAGACTGAGGTATTACAGGGGGGGTGAAATAAAACCATTAAACAAATAAATAGACAGATTTAAAAACAACCCACTAAATATACAAACCCATACAATAAAAACAACTTGGTAGATATAATGAAGAAATTGTTTTCCAGACGTCTACCTGTTGCTTGCAAAAGGCAGTTTCAACAGCTGAGTGAAAATTCCGATTATCCTAATATTATGATGGAATAATCTAGGTTTTATTAAAGAGACAGAGACTAGTGTTTTGCTATTCTTTTCCTTTTACTACTCAAATAGCATTTTTAAAGTATAACAGATAACAGAAAAAACAGAAAAATTTAAAACATAATCAGTGACAGATAATAATACAGCAGTCAGTTAGTACATATCCAATCAGATAACATCATAGTCCTTTAAACTGTGAGAAAACCATTAAACCTCCTCTTTTCTATTTGCTGATAATAGGAACAGTAACATGGGAAACAAAAAGAAACAAAAGTCTGAAAAAGACAAAATATGCTGAAGATCAGCAGGACGAAAAAACAAAGTTCATCTGAAGAAAATACTGGACAGTTGAAGAAACTGGAACATCTTGAAAACATGAAACTCTTTGAAACTTCAGTAGCCTTTCCTCTTTTGAAACTCCGGAAATTCTGAGACGATGGTACCACTTTAGGGTCCTGGATTAGATGGGGGTTGAACTGAAATATATATAAATAAATATTAAAACAATCAAAATTATCAAATACAATTCTTTAATTAACTGAATGATAATAATAAGGGATGAATATAGAGGTGGGAAAATACTCATCTCTGTCTCTTTAATAAAATCTAGATTATTCCATCATAATATTAGGATAATCAGAATTTTATTACAAGGACAGAGACTCCTATTTTGCTAGTTTAAAGCAAATAAAATAAAATCAAGATGCCAGGTGGTGTGGAATAGAAGAAATAGGTTTAAAATAAAACTGATGAAAAATAGAGTCAGAAGACCAGTCTGCAGCATTTAAAATATCTAGTAATGAAGCAGACTTAGATAAGGCCTTAGAAGCAGACTCTCCTCGAATAGAATTAGAAGAAAAAATAGGATCTACACCAGCTTGCAGCATAATCCACTTGACCCACCTACTAATAGAAGAAGTAACAGGTAAGTAAGGAGGAGAAAAATAAATCAATAATTGTTTAGAATTAGAAGATCTTAAAGAAAGAGTTTTAGACTCATACATTTTTAAACAAGGCACAACACATAGTTTAGGATGCTCAGAAAAATAAGGATAGAATATAGAAGAAGTCATAGTTTTAGTACGTCTGGAAAGAGAAAAAATTACACCTTGAGGTGAAAACATTTTTGCATCATAATCTATAGCTTTAACATCTGAAACTCTTTTACATGACAAAAGACATAATAAAGTTGCAAGTTTACAAGTAAGTTGTTTAAGAGACAGATCTTTATTATCTGGCCAATTCCTGAAAAAATAAATTAATAAATCAACATCCCAAAAATAGTTGTATTTAGGAACAGGAGGTCTTTTAACATGAATGGCTTTAAGAAGTTTGCAAATGGTAAAGTGTTGACCAATTGGAGCATTAAATAATAATTCATGTCCCGCTGAAATAGCGGAACGGACAACATTGATTGATCTGTAAGTCAGACCAGCCTCAAAAAGAGAAGAAAGATAATTAATCACTTCACTCAAAGGAGCTGAAATGGGATCCAGATCCCTGTCACTGCACCAGTGCACCAGTGCACATTTTCTGGTTCCTGGTGCCCAGGAGTCCTGAAGGAGGAGTTTAGCTCCTGACGAAAGACCTTCGGAAGACCAGGAACCCCTGAAATCTTTCAGGCAATGAGCCAAAGAGAACCTGAGAGAATTAATTTGTGAAAATCTCTGTTGTGGTTGGTAACGAGATTCTGTTGAAAGGGAAGAAGAACTGGTGGAAGGATGGACATTTCTAGAAGAATTGGAAAACATGACTGAGCTGTCCACCAAGGAGTGATCAGAAGAAGGGATATTTGATTCCGCTTCACATAAGACATTGTTCGAGGAATCATTGAGAAAGGGGGAAAAGCATAAGCTCCTATCAGAGGCCAATTCTTAAGAAAGGCATCTGTTGCAAGTGCTGTCGGATCTGGTCTCCAACTGTAAAATGAGAGAAGTTGATAATTCAGACGAGAGGCAAAAAGATCTTTTACAAATGGACCTCTCAACTCTTGAAGTTTGATGAACAAGAGTTTGTCTAGTTTCCAGTTGCTGTTGTCTTTTAAATGACGAGATCCCCAATCTGCTGCGGAATTGGAAAGACCAGGAATGTACTCCACTTGAATTGATATATTTTGAGAAAGACATTGATGTATAAATTCCTTGGTAATGTCTGATAACATTTTTGAAGTAGTACCTCCTAGTCGATTCAAATAACGCACTGCTGATATGTTGTCCATACGAAGAAGGATAGAAATAGGAGAGTTGTTTCTGACAAAACTCTTGACTGCAAAGGAACCGGCAAGAAGTTCTAAACAATTGATATGAAGCTTTTTCTCTGAAAGAGACCATTTGCCTCCTGTAATAAGAGGACCAAGTCTGGCACCCCATCCGGAATTGCTCACATCTGATTCTAGAATAATATCTGGAGATTTTCCAAAATTGGCTCTCCCATTCCAAGCTTCCAAATTGGATAACCACCAAAGAAGTTCTGATCTAGCTTCTTCTGATAATGAGATTTCTTGAAAGTAAGAATAACCTAAACAAAGATGTTGGATCTTCAATCTCTGTAATGCTCTATAATGAAGAGGAGCAGGGAAAATTGCTTGAATCGAAGAAAATAAAAGACCTATAATCCTTGCTAAGGACCGAATAGGGAAAGATTGTTTCTTGAGAAGATAATTTATTTCCTTCCTTATTTTCTTTATCTTGTCCATAGGAAGACTATTATAAAACCAAGAAATAATAAATTCTGAGAAGGAGAAAGGATAGACTTCTTTCTTGACATTTACAATTAAACCTAAATTCTGGAGAAGATTCATTGTAGTGTTTAATTGTTCTGAAAGAAAAGTTGGATCTTGATGAAAAATAAGGATATCGTCCAAGTAAATAATAAGATGAACACCTCTCATTCTCAACCAAGAAACAACAGGTTTTAATACCTTGGTAAAAGCCCAAGGAGCAGATGATAGACCAAAGGGAAGACAAGTAAATTGCCAAATTTGATCTTTCCAAAAGAAACAAAGACATTTCCTGAAATCTGAATGAACTGGGATAGTCAAATAAGCATCTTTGAGATCTAAACGGACTAACCAATCTTTGTCCATAAGACAATCTCTTAAAAGATGAATTCCTTCCATCTTGAAATGATTGTACTCTATATAAAGGTTTAATTGTCTTAAATTTATTACAGGACAATAAGAACCTTCCTTTTTCTTTACCAAGAACATATTGCTGATGAATGAATTTGTTGGATCTAGAACTTGTTCTATGGCCTCTTTGTTTAATAAATCTAACATTTCTAAATTTAGAAGATTGGAATCTGAAAGGGAAAACTTTATTGGTACAGGAAGAGAATTTTGAATTGGAGGGGAAGAAAAAATTAAATGGAAACCTGAAATAGTTTGAATTACCCAAGGGTCTTGTGTAATTAAAGTCCATTTTTTTATAAAAAAGAGTTAATCTGCCTCCAATTTTTTGTGGGGAAAAAAGTGTGTGTGTAAAGGTGAGAGAACTTACCGTTGAAAGGTCTTCTTGATGGGGGATACCTGAAGGATCTGTTTGTCCATTGTCTCCCTCTTGTGGGAAAGAAATTTGTATGGGACGTGGCAGGTGAGGCGAAGTTTTGAAACTGAGACCTGGACATGCCTTGGAAACGACCGGGAAAGCGGCCTCGTCCTTTCCCGGCCCTATCAAAAATTTTGTTAGGTTGATAAAATATTTTCTTAGTGTTTAACTGAATTTTATTTAAAGAATTAAATTCATTGACTGAGCCCACTTTCGCCAAAAAGAAGGCCATTAGCTTTAGGGCCCATTTCAGTGGGGGCAAAATCAGAAATATTTGGATTGATGCGCTTAAGAATCAAACACCTTCTTTGAGTAGATATGGCAGTATTAGCATCTCCAAGAAGATATACAAGTGTTTGGATCCACTCTCTCATAGTATATGGATCTAAAAGAGATTCTTGGGAAATTCCTTCTTCTGAGATTTCAAAAAGCTTGGTAATAGGACCCAATAAATCTAATAATTTATCCTGACAGTTTCTCAAATATCTATCAGGACCCTAAGGTTAATTTTTTTTGTACCAATGAATTTTAAAAGATTAGTATCAATCTCTAGGGGAATTTGGGAGGAATGAGGGAGTTCGGGTCTGGGACATTCTGCTTTAAGAATGGTCTTGGCTTTTTTAGTTTGTTCAGAATCAGAGTCTGAATTATTGAGCTCATTCCTCTTAAAAGTTGCAGAGGTTTTGTCTGAAGCAAGCAGATGGGATTCAGATTTATTTTTATTAAAACATTTCTGAATATTTAATTGTTTTGACTTGCAAGAAGCCTTTTTTGGTTTAGGATTAATTTCCTGAGGAGATTGAGCTTCATGAACAGATGTTATGGCAGATTGTATTTTAGACATCTGTTTTCAGGAATTTGTGATAAATTTTCCTGAGACATTTTTTAAAATAACAATAATAAATAACGTTAAATATAATAATGTTATAAATGATTGATACATTTTTAAAATATATATATATATATATATATATATATATATTGTATAACCCTGAGGGGAATCAAACTTGGGACCTAAAATCAATAGAGCATTAACAAAACCACAAAGCTATCTAGAATAGCTAGAAATAGTTGTAGCTGCAAAGATATATAAAATAAATAAAAATAGCAACTTTTAAAACAAAACGTTAGCTAATATAGTTGTAACAATATAAATGTACCAGTTTATCTGTCAGGAGTTGCAGTGAGGTAATGAGGGCTGTAAGGAGAGCAGGAAGAAGATAGAGAGGTGGGAAAATGAGTCCCGTGATGTCACAAGTATGGGAGGAGTTAGACCAGCAAGGAGAAAGCAAGATGGTGGCTGGAGAAAAATTCTCAAGGCAGTACAGAGCAGAAATAGAGGATACAAAGGATTAAAACGAATTAGGCAGCAAAATAAACAAAACAGAATGCAATAGATAAGGTAATAATTTGAAAATAATGAAAAGAAAGAAAAAACAGAAGGTGAATAAAAACAAACATATATGTAATAATCATGAATAATTATGCTAAACAATAAAACCTTAACAGAAATAATGAAATCATAACGAAATAATAAAATATATAATACAAACAACAAAGATAATAATATTTATTGCTCAACAATAAAATATATAATTATCTTATTGAGTAGCAAAAAGAAAAGAGGAGGTTTAATGGTTTTCTCACAGTTTAAAGGACTATGATGTTATCTGATTGGATATGTACTAACTGACTGCTGTATTATTATCTGTCACTGGTTATGTTTTAAATTTTTCTGTTTTTTCTGTTATCTGTTATACTTTAAAAATGCTATTTGAGTAGTAAAAGGAAAAGAATAGCAAAATAGGAGTCTCTGTCCTTGTAATAAAATTCTGATTATCCTATTTCATGACGGAATAATCTAGATTTTATTAAAGAGACAGAGACAAGTATTTTGCATTACCTTTCACTTTACTACTCAGACAGCATTTTAAAAGTAAAACATTTAAATATTAACAGAAAAAATATGATAACAATGAGTATATAGTTGAGACCAGAGATAGTAAGGACCAATCAGATGCCTCATAGTAGCAATATAGAGACCAAAAAGTAGCAAAACCTCCTCTTTTCTCACTCAAGCGAAGAAAACAAAAAAACATTTCCAAAGGATAAAAACAGGAACAGTCCACAAATAACAATCCATAAAAGAATTAGAAACTTTGATGAACCAAAAAGTTGATTGAAGAAACTCATTACACTCCTCCAGGATAAAAATGAAGAAAACTTTTTAGAAGAAACAGTAGAAGTTGATTGAAGGGAGCAGTTGGGCGAATCCAAAATTCTAGGAGAACTCTTAGAATCCTGTAAAGGAAGGATTTGGAACTGAAAAACAAATAAAGAGTCATTAGGAAAACATAAGAGACTTTAATTATATACCTAGGGAAGGAAACACATTAAACAGTGGTGGGAAAATACTCGTCTCTGTCTCTTTAATAAAATCTAGATTATTCCGTCATGAAATAGGATAATCGGAATTTTATTACAAGAACAGAGACTCTTATTTTGCAAGTTTGAAGCAAAATAACAACAATAAAATAACAATTAAATTATAATACTAACTGATGAGGAATAGACTTAATAGGTTTAAAATAAAATTATCTGAAAGTTTTATCATCAGACCAATCTGCAGCATTTAAAATATCTTGTAAAGAAACAGATTTAGAAAAAGCTTTAGAAGCTGAAGCTCCTCGGATGGAATGTGAAGAAAAAATATTATCCACACCAGCTTCTAGCATTACACTTTTGACCCATCTACTAATAGTAGGTGAAGAAACTGGTAAATGAGGAGAAACAAACAAAATTAAAAGTTGTTTAGACGAGGAAGATCTAAGATGAGCAGTTCTGGATTCGTACTCTTTAAGACAAAGAACTATGCATAGTTTTGGTTGTTCAAAAAAGTAGGGATAAAAAATAGAAGAAGAAAGAGTTTTAGTTCTACGAGTCAAAGTAAAAATTACACCCTGGGGTGAAAACATTTTTGAATTATAATCAATAGCACGAACATCTGAAATTCTTTTACAAGACAATAAACATAAAAGAGTTGCAAGTTTGATAGAAAGTTGTTTTAATGATAATTTATCATTCTCTGGTCATTTTTGAAAAAGGGAGATTACCAAATCTACATCCCAAAAAGAAGAATATTTAGAAGTAGGTGGTCTTTTAAGATGAATAGATTTTAATAATCTGCAAATAATAGGATTTTAACCAATGGGAAGATTATCAAAATATTCATGACTAGCTGAAATAGCTGATCTAGCAACATTAATGGATCTATAAGCAAGACCATCAATAAAAAGAAAAGATAAATAATTGATTATTTCATTTAAATGTGCTGAAACGGGATCCAAGTGTTTGTTACTGCACCAGCTAGACCACTTAATCCAAGCGGAAAAATAAAAATTTTTGGTTCCAGGGGCCCAAGAGTCTTGAAGGAGGAGTCGAGCCTGTTCCGAAAGTTCATTGCAAGACCAGGATCCCCTGAACTAATCCAAGCTACAAGTTGGAGGTTACCTTGAAGCACTAAAGTGTGAAATTCTCCGTTTGGATCTGTAAGAAGGTCTGGAATATTGGGAAGAAGAATTGGAGGAAGGAAGGACATTTCCAGAAGATATGGGTACCAAACTTGATTCGGCCAAAATGGACTCATGATCAGTAGGGAGATCTGATGTCTCTTGACAAATAGAAGAGTCTGAAGGATCATCAAAAAAGGAGGAAATGCATATGCTCCTTGAGGAGGCCATTGTTGGAGAAAAGCATCTATTGCTTGAGTTTCTGGATCTGGTTTCCAACTGAAAAAAGGAAGAATTTTATGATAGATCTATTACAAATGGACCTCTTATCTGGAGAATTTGTTGAAAGAGAGAAGGTTTCAACATCCAATCGCTGAAATCCGTAAGGTATCTCGGACCCCCGTCTGCCATTTGATTGTTGAGACTAGGAAGATATTCTGCTTGAATAGATATGTTTTGGGAAAGACAATAATGAATAAAGTCTTTGGTTAAAACAGATAACATTTTTGAAGTTGTCCCACCTAAACGATTTATATATTGAACAGCTGATATATTGTCCATACAAAGAAGAACCGTAATAGGGTGAGAATGTTTGATAAAACTTTTGATGGCAAATGCTCCTGCTAAAAGTTCCCGACAATTTATATGAAGATTTTTCTCCATAGCAGACCATTTTCCTCCCGAAATTTGGGAACTACACCTTGCTCCCCAGCCAGAGTTGCTTGCATCTGATTCTATAATTATGTCTGGTGAGCTACCAAAAATGGCTTTGCCATTCCAAGCTTCCATGTTGATAAGCCACCAGTTCAATTCCTCTATAGCTTCTTCTGATAAGCAAATCAGATGTTGATAGGAAAAACCTTTCCTGAGGTAAAAAATCTTTAACCTCTGTAGGGTTCTGTAATGTAGAGGAGCTGGAAAGATTGCCTGGATAGAAGAAGAAAGGAGGCCAATAATTCTGGCCAAAAGACGAAGTGGAAAGCATTTCTTGATTAGAGCATAAGAAATTTCCTTCTTTGTCCTTTTTACTTTGTCTAAAGGAAGACTTAAAGAGGCAGAAATAGTTTCTATGTTGAAACCCAAGAAAATTAGGTTTTGGGATGGAATTAAGGCTGATTTCTTGAAATAAATTGATAATAAAGCCTAAATTTTGAAGTAAGGAAATAGCAAGAGAAAGATGATCTTGCAGGATAGAAGGGGACTGATGGATAAGAAGAATATCGTCCAAGTAAATAATTAGACAAATTCCTCTTTTTTGAAGCCAGGCTATTACAGGTTTCAATATCTTTGTAAAGACCCAAGGGGCAGATGAAAGACCAAAAGGAAGACACGTAAACTGCCATAAAGTGTCGTTCCAAAGGAATCTGAGATAATTTCTGAAATTTAGATGAATGGGAATAGTAAGATAAGCATCTTTCAGATCCAATCTTGCAAGCCAGTTGTTATTGTAAAGACAATCTCTGAGAAGATGAATTCCTTCCCTCTTGTAATGATTGTAGATTAGAAAATAATTTATATCTTTTAAATTTATAACCGGACGATAACTGCCTTTTTCTTTTGGACTAGAAACATATTGCTTATGAAAGAATTTTCTAAATTGTGGGCAGGTTCTACTGCATTTTTTGTTATTAATTCTGAAATTTCTTTGTCTAGAAGAAGTTGATATTTTTGACAAAACTTTATTGGATTGGGTGAAGAATTTTGAAAAGGGGTGTCTATGAATTCTAAATGAAGGCCTAGGACCGTCTGTAAAACCCATGGATCTGCAGAATTTTTTTGCCATTCTGAAAGGAAAAAAGCTAATCTGCCTCCTATTTTTTGTTGGAATAAAAGGAGTGGAAAGAGAGGTGATTGAACTTACCTTGGAAGGGTCTTCTGTTGGTCCTGGATCTAAAACCCCTGGAAAATCTTTGTCTTGAACGTGACGGAAAGAAATTTTGGTGGGAGGTTGAGGGAGTGGCAAACTTGTGGACGTGAGACTTTGAAATTGCTGAAAAGCGTCTGGAAAAGCAGTCTCTGCCTTTTCCAGCCCTTGAAAAAACTCTCTGAGGTTGGTTTTGATAAAAAAAAATTGGGTATTATTTTTAATATTATTTAAAGAATTAAAGGTATTAACGTAATGACTCAATTGTTTAAGGCCAGAGTCACCAAACAAAAGGTCATCAGCCTCAGGGCCCATTTCTGTGGAGGCAAAGTCAGTGATTTTAGGATCAATGCAACGTAGGACTAACCTTCTACGCTGAGAAGCTAAAGAAGTGTTAGCATCTCCTAGAAAATAAACTGTTCTCTGTAACCATTCCCTTATAGTAAAAGGGTCCAATAAGTAGTTCTCTGCAATGGCTTTCTCAGACAATTCAAATAACTTTGTAACGGGACCTAAGGTATCTAAGAGTTTATCCTGACAGGATTTTAGGAATCTGTCAGGACCAGATCTGAGATTAGACTTTTTTGTTCCAATAAACTTTAATATATTTTGAGCTATTTCTGGAGTCAAGTGAGTGTTATGAGGTAACTCAGGTCTAGGACACTCAGCTTTTAAAGTATTTTTTGTCTTTTTAGATAGAGGTCTTCTAATGTAAATATCTATAAACTTAGAGACTCTTTTGGAAGGTCTCCATTGTGAAGACCTAGGATGGTGTAAGTCATTTGGGTCTGTATAGGGAAGACCTAAATTATCAACAAGAAAAGGTTTTTTATTTTTTAAGGTTTTCTTTCTTTTCTTGGGGTTGGGAGAATCATCAGAGGAAGATGGAAACATGTTTAATAAAGTAGTATTAGATTTATATGAATCTAATGATTCATTATCAGATTCAATATTTTTTATATCCATTTTAAAGTTTTCATCATTATTATTATCTGAAGAATCAGAATCCACTCTAAACTTCCTTTTGCAAGAAGTTTTACTTCTTTTAGGTATAATTATATCTGATTCAGCATCAGAAGCCGATGAACTTTCACTTCTGCATTTATGAGCAGGTATGGAAATGTCAGAGCAAAGCTGACGTGACAGATCTTTACTAGATTTACTCTCTGATGAAACTTTTCCCTCAGAATTTATATGTTTAGACTTGCTTGAAGCCTTTTTGAAAACATGACCCTGCATTTCATTAAAACTACTAATAACAGACTGGAGCTGATCCATCTGTTCTTTTAGAGGTTCAAAAGAGTTATTAATTACATTTTGAACAAACTTTTCTGAAAGTTGTTAGGATCTTCAGACATTTTAAATAAAATGTGAGGTAAAACCAAAGCTAAATAAGCAACAGAATTATATAAATTGAAAAATTAATTAATATTAAATAAACTTATCTAAATGACATAAAATTAACAAAGAGTTTTTTCAAGAAACTGTATAATTTTTTTTTTAAATTTAAGCTGAATATGGCTAATAACAGTAAACGTTTGAACATGGCAATCAAATAATGTTAACAAAGATTATATAAATTGTATAAAAACTAGTATAATGTGTTGCAATTTTGTGTGGCTGCAAAAACGATACTTGTCTGACAGGCACAGCAGACGAAGTATCGAGTGAGAGGGCGGGAAGAAGGCAACTGCGTAGTGACCACATAAAATGGAGGCGTGGTCAGATGGCTCATAGAAGGCAAGATGGAGGGCGCAATAACACGTAGCTCAGATGCTCCAGGAAGAGAAGGTAAACATGCATTAAAAGAAAAGAAGAGAATCGTGAGTGTCAGGTAACAGGGAAAAGGATTTTAAAACAGAAAAGTAAACGGACAATAAATTAAAAGCAGACAAAATGAGTTTATAAGAAAGAAAGAAAAGCGCCAAATATTAATAAACAATAAGGATTGAAATAAGATTAAAATGGATAAGAATTAAATATAAAGAAAGTAAAACACAAGAAAAGGAGATAAAACGGAATGAAATAAATAAAATATAATATATAAAAGGAAAAAGTATACAAAGAAAATAATGAACATAGAAAAATAATAAATAAGTAAATAATAAATAGTAAGTAAATAAATACACAGAACAGAACAATTAATAAAACAAAATAATAAATACAATACAATAATATTAAAATAAGACACATTTTTATGCATAAACAATTTTGAACTTAACTCCTGAGCAGCAAAGAGAAAAGAGGAGATTTTGCTACTTTCTGGTCTCTATATGGCTACTATGAGGCATCTGATTGGTCCTTACTATCTCTGACCACTAAAGGACTGTTCTCATTGGTCTCAACTATATACTCATTGTTATCATATTTTTTCTGTTAATATTTAAATGTTTTACTTTTAAAATGTTGTCTGAGTAGTAAAGTGAAAGGTAATGCAAAATAGGAGTTCTCGTAATAAAATCCTTGTATTTTCTTTGAGTTTTGGGGCAGGAATATATTTCAAATTAGTCTGTTGCTTGCAAAAGGCAGTTTCAACAGCTGAGTGAATATCCTTGTATTTTCTTTGAGTTTTGGGGCAGGAATATATTTCAAATTAGTCTGAAGGAGAGAGATATATTAGGGTCATGATAGGCCTGTAAAAAAGTGTTTTAAAGGAATGGGGAGGGTGCATTTATGGACATTTGAGCTAAGGGTCATTCATGCAGAAAACAAAAGATCAAAATATTACAGAGATAAGACTGAGGTATTACAGGGGGGGTGAAATAAAACCATTAAACAAATAAATAGACAGATATATGGGCCAGAGCTGCTTAAACTAACTTAACATAATGGGCAGACATAAAGTGAATAAAATATGCAATGTGCTAAGGGTATGTAAATTCAGATTATCCTAAATTATGAAGGTATAATCTAGATTTTATTAAAGACACAGAGACGAGTATTTTGCTTTCTTTCCTTTACTACTTAAATGTAGTTTTAAAAGTATACAGAAATAAATACAAATAACTGTCAATATTTGAAAAAGACAGTAAAAACAGTGTACAGACCAGTGACCAATAGAAATGGAGAACTGGTTAAACTAGAACAAAGTGACCAATCAGCTTGATAATATAACCTATAAACTGTCCAATATACAACAGCAAATCCTCTTTCTTGGCATCTGTTGAAGGAAAAACCAAGTCCATGATGAAAAAATAACTCCAAACAAAAAGGCAACATAGAGTACTGAAGAGGAGAATCCTGAAGAAGAAGACTATCCACAAAGAAATATCCAAACGATGTGAAGAATTTGATAACCAACTGGAACTCTGCAGAAACTGGGAAAAACTTGATTGAAGAGATGTCTTGTCACTCAAATGAGAAGGGACAAAACCACTTAAAACAATATCCTTGTTATGGATTGGTAACTAAAACAAATGTACAATAAAAAAAGATTAATGATATGATAATACATATAAAGAGAGGGAAAAAATATACACATAAAAGCAGAGGAGGGAAAATACTCGTCTCTGTGTCTTTAATAAAATCTAGATTATACCTTCATAACTTAGGATAATCCAAATTTTATTACAAGACCAGAGACTCATATTTTGCTAGTTTAAAGCAACTAAAAAAATAAATTAAGAGAGGCATGTTCAATGGGTTTAAAATAAAATTGTTTAAAAATAGTATCTGAAGACCAGTCAGCTGCATCCAAAATTTGTTGTAGGGTAGCAGCTTTCAAAAATGCTTTAGAAGAGGCTGATCCTCTAACAGAGTGAGCGGAAAAAGACAAATCAATACCTGCTTCACTCATAACCCATTTAACCCACCTGGCAATAGAGGTAGATGACACAGGATGATGAGGAGGAACAAAAGATAACAAAAGTTCATTAGAAGAAGTACGAAAGGAAGAAGTTCTGCGTTCATATTCCTTGAGACATACAACCACACAGAGAAGAGGTTCAGAAGGTAAATAAGGATAGAATATAGAAGTTGAAAAAGATTTAGTTCTTTTAGAGATAAAGAAAGTGACACCTTCAGGAGAGAAACGTTTAGAGTTAAAATCCAAAGCTCTCACATCAGAAACTCTACGAAAAGAGATTAAGCATAAAAGAGTAGCTAATTTTGCAGAAAGTTGTTTAAAGGATAACAATTCATTAGAAGACCAAGATTTAAAAAGAGAAAACACAAGGTCAATATCCCAAAAAGAAGAGTATTTGGGAGCAGGAGGTCTATTAAATTTAATAGCTTTCATTAATTTTCAAATTAAAGGGTGTTGACCAACAGGAAAATTATTAACAAAAGAGTGTTTAGCAGAAATAGCAGATCTAGAAACATTAATGGTCCTATATGCTTACCCTGAATCAAAAAGAGAAGTAAGAAAATTAATAATAAAAGTTACATCAACTGAAAAGGGATCCAAACTTCTCTCCAAGCACCAGCAAGACCATTTGGACCATGCGGAAAAATAGCATTTTTTGGTACCAGGGGACATAGAGTCTTGAAGGAGCGCCTAAGCTTGTTGTGATAAGCCTTGGAGAGGTGAAGATTGCCCGAAATTGACCAGGCTATGAGACGAAGAGATCCGTGAGCGATAAGATCGTGAGGAAGACCTTCTGGATATGATAAAAGAAGAGGAAACACAGGAAGAAGAACAGGATGGTTGACAGACAACTCTAGAAGAGATGGGTACCAGGGTTGGGATGGCCAAAGGGGAGTGATTAGGAGAATCGAAAGGAGATCCCGACGAACTACTGATATGGTTCTCTGAATCATGGAAAATGGGGGAAACGCATAAGCTGCCTGAAGAGGCCAGGGGTGGAGAAATGCATTGATCGCCAAGGCATCTGGATCTGGACGCCAACTAAAATAAGGACGAATCTGAAAATTCAGTCTCGAAGCGAACAGATCCATTGAAAAGGGTCCTCTGAGAGACTGAAGCGAATGAAAAACTTGATGGTGAAGTTTCCAATCACTCGAGTCTGTCAGATACTGAGAACCCCAATCCTCTGCGACATTGGATAAACCTGGAATATATTCTGTTTTGACAGAAATATTTCTGTCCAAGCAAAGGTGAATGAAATCTTTCATAATAATCGATAAATATCTCGATTTTGTACCACCGAGATGATTCAAATAACGTACTGCAGAAATATTGTCCATTCTGAGTAAAATGGACACTGGAAAAGAATCTTTGACAAAACTCTTGACTACAAAAGAGCCTGTCAAAAGTTCTAAGCAGTTGATATGAAAACGTTTTTCTTCTGAAGACCATTTTCCGCCCGTGATTGAAGGGCCGCAGCGAGCTCCCCAGCCCGAAAGACTGGCATCAGATTCTATAATTAGATCCTGAGCTTTCCCAAAAATGGCTCTCCCATTCCAAGCTTCTATATGGGAGAGCCACCACGAAAGTTCCTCTTTGGCTTCTGAATATAGAGGGATCAAGTGGGAATATGAAAGACCTTTTTGAAGATGAAAGATTTTCAAACGTTGAAGTTTCCTGTAATGAAGAGGAGCAGGGAAAATAGCCTGAATATAGAATGAGAGTAATCCAACTATTCTGGCTATAGTCCTGATGGGAACCAAAGATAAAGAAAGAGTTTTTGAAATTTCTTTCTTGATATTCACAATTTTCTCTCTGGGTAGACTGAGTGTAGAATTCAATGTGTCTATTTGAAAACCCAAAAAAGTTAAAGATTTGGTGGGAGAAATAACTGATTTCTCTTTGTTGACTAAGAAACCTAAATTTTCCAGAATATAAATAGTAAGTTGGAGTTGAGAATTTAGAATGACAGAATTCTGATTCATAATCAAAATATCGTCTAAATAGATGATGAGAAGAACGCCTCGTAAACGAAGCCAAGTAATTATAGGTTTCATTAATTTGGTGAAGATCCAAGGAGCCGAGGATAAACTGAAAGGCATACAAGTAAATCTCCAAATTTTATCTTCCCAAACAAAAGTGAGAAATTTACTGTGTTCCTGAGCTACAGTAACTGTAAGATATTCATCTGTCAGATCTAATATGACTAGATAATCGTTGTCTAGAAGGCAATCTCTGAGAAGATGAATACCTTCCATTTTGAAATATTGATAGACAACGAAAGCATTTAAGGATCTTAAATTTATAACTTGGCGAAATTGGCCATTTTTCTTTTTTGCTGAGGAAGATTGCTGAGGAAACAATTTTGAGGATTTAAAGCCGGTTCTATGGCTTGTTTTCATAAAAGGTTTGATATTTCGTTATGAAACAATTCTGTCTGAAACTGAAAATTTTATTGGAAGAGGAAGAGAATTTTGTAAAGGAGGAAAAATAAAATCTATAAAAAGACCTGAAACAGTGTGAAGAACCCATTGATCTGTAGTGATCAGATTCCAATTGTATGCAAAAAGAGAGATTCTGCCTCCTACTATGTTTTGGGAAGAAACATGAGAAGGAAGAAAAGAAAGATTTACCTTGAGTGGTACGAGATCTTTGTCTTGAACGTTGAAATCTTGGGTTCCAAAGTCTCCCTCTGGAAGGGAAGAAACCTGAAGAGGCTGGATTCTGAAACTGCCTTTGTTGTTGAAATTGCTGATTTGAGAATTGAGACCGATTGGGGTATGATGTACTGCTGGGAAATCGGCCTCTACCTTTCCCAGCCTGCTCAGAAAAACGATCTTGATAAAAGATCTTTTTCATAGACGTTCTTACTTTATTTAAATTGGAAAAGGTATTAACGTAACTGTTCAATTCTTTAATAAAAGTGTCTCCAAATAATAAGCCATTAGTATCAGGATGAATTTCATTTACAGCAAAGTCACATACCCTGGGGTCAATCCTTCTGAGAATGTTACGTCTACGTTCTGTGTACATCGCTGAATTAGCATTACCTAGAAAACTAAGCATCCTTTGTAGCCATTCTCTAACAATGACTGGGTCTAATAAAGAGTTGTCATAAACTGCCTGCTCAGATAAATCAAAAAGTTTAGATAAGGGGCCAATTGTATGTAACATTTTATCTTGACATATTTTCCATGCCCTATCCATCCCTTTTTTAAGTTTAAATCCTGTGGAACCTATACATTTTAAGATTTTAGGGTCAACCTCTGGGGTACAACTTGCATTATTAGGGAGAATAGGTCTGGGACATTCAGCCCTCATTTTCTTATGGGAATTTCTTTTTAAAGGCTGATAAAGTTGAAAATCAATGAAATCTGCAATGTCTGAAGAAGGGCACCACTCTGCAGATCTTGGATGATGTAAATCATCAGCGCTAAATCTAGGGTTACCTAGGCAATCAAAAAACTTTCCTTTTTCAGAATCAAGATGTTTAGATTTTTTCAAACATTTTTTAAATTATTTAATCTTCGGAGAAGCCGAAGAATCCTCAGACGAAAGTTGAGATAAAAAATCCTCAGACTTAACCGAATCCAATGAGGAATCGGAGTTATACTCAGTATCAGAACAAACATCAAAAGTATCTTTATTGGCCAAAGCCATTAGTGACCTTTTGGGAGTAGAGGATATAGCAGGTGTTTTTCTTCCTTTCCTGCAAGGAACAAAAGAGCTAGAAGCAAGTTGGCGAGATTTTTTAACCAATTTTTTACTTGCTTTAATAGCACTGAAAACAGTTCTTTTTCTTTTAACAGCCTTTTTTGAGTTGGATTTATTGATTAAAAAGGTAATTTTTTTCTAACATTGAATTCATAGAAACATCTAGCTTTTTTTGAACACCTTCAGAATTAAGTGAAGGGTTTAATTCAGAAGTCTGAGAAATATTGAGTGACAAATTTAATTTTTTTTAAAAAAACTAAAGTTAATAAATACATTTATTTGAAAAGGATAAATAAATTATATAACTTTCTAAAAGGAATTTTATAAGAAATGACCCCAGAGAAGGTGACAAGAATTAACAGATATCAATAATAAAAGATAAAATTAATGTCACAAAATATAAATGAGTGCAGTAAATAACAGGGCACTAGATGGAGACACAGACCATGTAATGTAGAAAACAAATAAATAAATACAACCGGATTGAAATATCAACTTTTCAGAGGAACGCAACAAAGTTGCGACTATGTAAAGTAAACCCACAGCTGTGCTGAGGAAATAAAGGGTGGGAAAAATGGAGATGGGACTACGCAGATGAAAATATGGTGACTCACTACGCATGCGCACTATAGCCGACAGCAGTAAGATGGATGTCAGAAATAATATAGAACAAAACGGAGCGCAGAAGTAGGGGAATATAAAATATGGAGACTCACATGCATGCGCACAAAAGGCCGACAGGAGTAAGATGGATGTCGGAAGGGAGATCAGAGTGGAGCGCACAAACAGGAGAAAAAGATAAACCAACGAAAGGTAATAGAATTTTTTTAAAATGAACTGCAACAAAAATTATAAACGAAAAACAGAATATTTATACAAACAGAAAATATATGTATATTTAAGAAAATGAAAGATAATAATAAAATAATAAATTATACCAATAACAGAAATAAGTTTATTAACAATTGAGTTTATTAACAATGTGAGATAACACAATACTTATATTTTCCTGAAGCAGTAAAAGAAAGAGGATTTGCTGTTGTATATTGGACAGTTTATAGGTTATATTATCAAGCTGATTGGTCACTTTGTTTTAATTTAACCAGTTCTCCATTTCTATTGGTCACTAGTCTGTACACTGTTTTTACTGTCTTTTTCAAATATTGACAGTTATTTGTATTTATTTCTGTATACCTTTAAAACTGCATTTAAGTAGTAAAGGAAAGAAAGCAAAATATGAGTCTCTGGTCTTGTAATAAAATTAAGACTAGCACAGCCTGTGATTTTAAAGTCATAGTAATATATACATTTAAAAATAAAAAAATAAAAATAACCACTAAATATACAAACACATACAATAAAAACAACTTGGTAGATAAAATATAATGAAGAAATCGTTTTCCAGAAGTCTACCTGTTGCTTGCAAAAGGCAGTTTCAACAGCTGAGTGAAAATCCTTGTATTTTCTTTGAGTTTTGGGGCAGGAATATATTTCAAATTAGTCTGAAGGAGAGAGATACATTAGGGTCATGATAGGCCTGTAAAAATTGTTTTAAAGGAATGGGGCGGGTGCATTTATGGACATTTGAGCTAAGGGTCATTCATGCAGAAAAAAAAAGATCAAAATATTACAGAGATAAGACTGAGGTATTACAGGGGGTGAAATAAAACCATTAAACAAATAAATAGACAGATATATGGGCCAGAGCTGCTTAAACTAACTTAACATAATGGGCAGACATAAAGTGGATAAAATATGCAATGTGCTAAGGGTATGCAAATTAAGACTAGCACAGCCTGTGATTTTAAAGTCATAGTAATATATACATTTAAAAATAAAAAAATAAAAATAACCACTAAATATACAAACACATACAATAAAAACAACTTGGTAGATAAAATATAATGAAGAAATCGTTTTCCAGAAGTCTACATGTTGCTTGCAAAAGGCAGTTCAGCAGCTGAGTGAAAATTACGGTTATCCTAACTTTAGTGTAGATATAATCTAGATTTTATTAAAGACACAGAGACAAATATTTTGCATTATCCCTCAATTTACTGCTCAGGACAGCATTTAAAAGTACAGTTAAAACATCATATATAATTTAAAAATAAAACAAAGAACAAACTGCCAGAAAAATGGAGACCAATGAGATAACATTTTGAGTGGACAGTGACAAAAAAGACCAGAGTCATTAACATATCCAAATAATGACCAGTAAGACCCAAACTGTCCTCTTTCTGAATTGATGCAAAAAATAAACATAAAGTTCATCAAACAAAGGAAAATGTAGATGAAACAAAGAAACCAATGTTGAATTGAAAAATTAAGTAGTCTTTGAAACAGGAACTTGAAAAACGTTGAAAACTTTGAAATCCAAAACTTGAGGATTGAAACAGGAAACAAATTTTGATTGAAGTTTGAGGATTCTTGAAGATCCATTTGAAGCGCCAAATCAGATTCCTAAAGAGGAAGGGTTTGGAGCTGAAAAATAAATTAAAACATTAATATATTTATAATAATAACATTGAATTGTTATTGAAAAAAAGGGTGGGAAATAAAGGGGAGGAAAATATTCGTCTCTGTGTCTTTAATAAAATCTAGATTATATCTACACTAAAGTTAGGATAATCGTAATTTTATCACAAGACCAGAGACTCATATTTTGCTAGTTTAAAGCAAAATAAATTAATTAATAAGACTATGAGAAATAGAAGAAATAGACCAATCAGCTGCATTTAAAATATCTTGTAAGGAACAAGATTTAAGGAAAGCTTTAGAGGCAGATGCTCCTCTAATAGAATGAGAAGAAAATCTATTATCTACACCAGCTTCAGACATAGTAGATCTAACCCATCTAGCTATAATTATGGAAGAAACAGGTTTGTGTGGTGGAATGAAAGATAATAATAGTTGATTAGAAGAAGAAGATCTAAAATGGGATGTTCTTAATTCGTATTCTTTGAAACAAAGAACCACACATAATTTAGGATGTTCGAAAAAGTAAGGGTAAAAAATTGTAGAAATATTAGTTTTAGTTCTACGAATAATATTGAATACAATTCCTTGAGGAAAAATGTTTTGAATTTAAATTAATAGCTTTGACGTCAGAGACTATTTTACAAGAGAGAAGACAGAGAGGAGTAGTGAGTTTGAAAGAAGGTTGTTTTAAAGAAAGCAAATTATTAGAAGGCCAAGAATTGAAAAGAGAAAAAATAAGATCAATGTCCCAGAATTCAAGGTGTTTAGGGATGGGAGGTCTGTTAAGACGGATAGCTTTTAAAAGTCTACGCATTTGAAAATGGCGTCCAATAGGAATATCAGAAATTGGAAAATGACCTGCAGAAATAGCAAATCTAGCAATATTGATGGAACAATAGGCTAAACCTTGATCAAAAAGAAAAGATAGATAATTTTAAATTTGAGTCAAAGGGGCTGAAAAGGGATCCAAATTCCTTTGAATGCACCAGCCATCCCATCTGGACCATGCAAAAACATAACATTTTCTGGTACCTGGGGCCCAAGAATCTCTGAGGAGAGAACTAGCTCTTGACGAAAGGCCTTCATAAGACCAAGATCCCCGGAAATTGTCCAAGCAACTAGTCAAAGGGAGTTCTGGTAGATTAGAGGATGAGGGTTCCCTAGATGATCCAAGAGAAGGAGGGGATGAGGAGGGAGAAGGAGGGGAGGTAAGTAAGATATCTCTAGAAGGGATGGGTACCAAGGTTGGGATGGCCAAAGAGGAGTTATTAGAAGAATAGAGTTGAGATGTTTGCGGATGTAAGTTATAGTTCTGGAAATCATGGAAAAGGGAGGAAATGCGTAAGCTCCTTGAGGAGGCCACAATTGAAGAAAAGCGTTTATAGCTAAGGCATCTGGATCCGGACGCCAACTGAAGAATGGTTTTATCTGGAAATTCAAGCGAGAGGCGAACAGGTGCCGAAGAACGGGCCTCTCAAGGATTGATTCTGAAGAAAAAACTTTTTGAGGAGTTTCCAAACGCTTGAATCTCTGAGATAACGAGAACCCCAATCTGCCGTGGTATTTGATAAACCCGGAATGTATTCTGCGAGGATAGAAATATTGTAATTGAGACATTGATGAATAATTAAAGAAGTTAAATCTGAAAGTTGTTTTGATTTGGTACCTCCTAAACGATTGATGTAACGGACTGCAGAAATGTTGTCAATTTTCAGAAGAATGGTGATAGGAGAAGAATCTTTTATAAAGCTTTTTATAGCAAAGGATCCTGCTATGAGTTCTAGACAATTGATGTGAAAATTTTGTTCTCAAGGAGACCACTTCCCTCCGGTTATGAAATTTCCACAGCGGGCTCCCCAATCAGTCCTGCTGGCATCTGATTCTATAATCGGATCTGGTGAATTTACAAAAATTGCTTTGCATTCCAGACATCTATGTTTGATAACCACCAGAGGAGTTCCTCCTTCGCTTCTGAAGATAAGGATATTTTGTGAGAATAACTGAGACCTTTGTTTAAACTGGAAATTTTTAGACGTTGAAGAGCATGATAATGAAGGGGGGCAGGAAAAATGGCTTGAATTGAGGACGATAGTAGCCCAACAATCCGAGCCAAATTCCTGATAGGAAAAGAATTTAATTTCAGGAGATAAGAAATTTCTTTTTTTGATATTCTTCCATTTGTCTTTGGGAAGACTGAGAGGAGAAGAAATTGTGTTTATGGAGAAACCTAGAAAAATTAGATTTTGAGTAGGAGATAGGATGGATTTCTCTTTGTTTATAATAAAGCCAAGGTTCTCTAGAAGAAGAATAGATAGGGAAAGATGATCGGCTAAAACCTGAGGATTTTGGTGCATAATTAAAATATTGTCTAGATAGAGATTTAGGCGAATCCCTCTTAATCTTAACCATGTAACTACTGGTTTTAAAACTTTTGTAAATACCCAGGGAGCAGATGATAAGCCAAATGGTAAACAAGCAAATTGCCATAAAGAGTTTTGCCAAAAGAAACATAGGACTTTTCTGAAAGTATGATGAATGGGAATGGTGAGGTAAGCATCTGTAAGATCCAGTCGAACCAACCAATCTTTGTCTCTTAAACAATCTCTTAGAAGATGAATACCTTCTAGTTTGAAATGATTGTAGGAAACGAATAAATTTAGATTTCTTAAATTTATAACAGGACGAAAAAGACCGTTCTTCTTTTTTACTAGAAATATATTGCTGATAAAAAATTTTGAGAGAGGATTGGCCGGTTCTATGGCAGATTTGTTTAACAGATTTTGGAGTTCCGTGTTTAAAAGAAGAAGGTCTGATTTTGAAAAATGGATAGGAGTAGGAATTTGAGATTGAATAGGGGTGTTTGTGAATGAGATTTGAAAACCTGAAATGGTTTGAAGAACCCAAGGGTCCTTTGTAATAAGGTTCCAATTTTCTGAGAAAAGTGAAAGTCTGCCACCTATGTTTTGTGGGGAAAAAGGAGTGAAATGTTGATAGAGAATAAGTACCTGAGAAGGGTCTTGAGCGAGGTCTTGATCTGAAGGGTCTGTATTGCCATTGTCTTGTCCTTGTTGGGTAGAAGGTAGTGAGTGTAGGGTTTGTGAACTGTGGTCTGTTCTGAAAGTGAGACCTGTTGATGGATGGCATTCGGCCGGGAAAATGGCCTCTACCTTTCCCGGCCGTGTCAAAAACTCGGTTTTGAGGGTAAAAGATTTTCTTAGTTGAAGTTTTAACTTTATTGAGGCTATTAAAGGTGTTTAAATAATTTCCTAATTCTTTAAGACCCAATTCTCCAAATAATAGGCCTTCAGCCTTAGGTCCCATTTCAGTGGGAGCGAAATCAGCTAGTTTAGGATCTAATTTCCTTAAAATAATTCTGCGTCTCTGAGTAGCCAAAGCTGAGTTGGCATTATCTATTAAATAAATGGTTCTCTGGATCCATTCTCTCAGGATCCGAGGGTCAACAAAAGAATCAATAGTAATAGCTTCTTCGGCTAATTCAAAATATTTTGCTATAGGGCAAAGTGAATCTAAGAGTTTGTCCTGACATGATTTAAGGATTCTGTCAGGACCATGGCGTAAGTTAAATTTTGGAGAGGAAATAAATTTGAGTAAGTTAGCGTCAATATCAGGGGTGATTGAAGATTTGTGAGGGAGTTCAGGACGAGGACATTCTGAACGTAAATTATTTCTAGATTGTTTATCTAAAGGTTTTCTAATATAAAAATCTAGAAATTTTGCGACCCTTTTAGAAGAATGCCATTGTGTAGAACGAGAATGTTGTAAATCCTCAGGTTTTAAATAAGGGTTACCTAAATTGTCAACTAAAACATGTTTTTGTTTCTTTGAAAATTTTTGGGATTTTTTTTTCTGGGAGAGGAGTCAGAGTCTGAATTTTGTGAAAATTCAGGACTAAAAATAGATTGCCAAGAATTAGAGTCATTATCATCGTATAAAAAGGAGTCGGAAGACTCAGTTGTAGAATCAAAGTCTATGTGGGGTTTAGATGTTTTTGATTTAAAAAAAAATTATCCTCTGAATCAGAAGAGGAAATAGTAGTATTTTTTGAAGTATTAGGAATAAATTTCTTTTTATTGTTTGAACTTTGCAAACGTAATGCCACTTTAACAACATTTTTGGCAGAAATTTTATGTGCCAATTTATGAGAAATATGTTTTCTTTTTTGGGTAGCCTTTTTAGGCGAAGTCTGTTTTTTATTAAAAGATTGAATATCAGCAGATATTCGTTTTCTTAAATTCTCCATAGAGGAGTTAATCATCTGTTGTACAGAATTCTCAGACATAGTATTGTGTTCTTGAGACATATTAAAATTAATAAATAACTAATATATATAATGAATAATAAATGAATATTTAAAATTAATTATTTTTTTATTTTTTTATTTAAAATAAGTAAATACTTCTAAGGAATAGAACCACTGACCTTGTGATTCCCAGCCTAACGTTTAACCACTAAGCTATATTTGAGTCTTAGTGAAATGATGAAAGTACAGGTAGCCCTCAGTTTACGCCAGGGTTAGGTTCCAGAAGGAACGGTTGTAAATTGAAACCGTTGTAAATTGAAACCCAGTTTATAATGGAAGTCAATGGGAAGTGAGGGAGATAGGTTCCAGGCCCCTCTCAAAATGGTCATAAGTAACACCTAATACATTATTTTTAAAGCTTTGCAATGAAGACTTTAAATGCTAAATAGCATTATAAACCTAATAAAATAATCACACAACACAGAATATATAATTAAACTAAGTTAAATGAACAAAAACATTTGCTAAACAGTATTATAAACCTAATAAAATAATCACACAGCACAGACTTCACTTGCATTTTTCTGCAAACAGTTCTTTCTATGCATTCCAATCTGGACTGATTTATACACAGGAAGATCTTGTTCCTTTGAAATCTGCTCAATATCTCAGATCTGGTTAAACTGATTAATTTCAGCTTGCTTGGCTTTGCTGCAACACAAGTGGACAGTTCCACCTATTGGCTATTTTAATAAATGCACTGCTTCTCAATGCTTTTCAATAGCAGTCACATGACTGGAAAAAAAGGTTGATATTCTGAAACGGTGTAAATTGAACCGTTGTAAAACGAGGGCCACCTGTATACTTAAATAAGATACAAATAATAATACATTAGTACAAAAGTAATACTAAGTTACTATTTGAGTAACGATGTAGAGAATAAGGTCCTTGACGTTATGTGAGGGAGGAGACAAGTGTGAGCACGTCAGGTCTGAAAGGAAGTCAGGAGAATACGGAGGTGTAGAGAGTAGTGCATCAGAAAGAGGAGAAACACACAGAGGGAGACAAGGGTCTCAAGCTCATGTAAGGCGGGAAGATAGGTAAGGCGGGAAGGGAGAGAAAGAAGGAGCGGGAGCGCTCAAAATGGATGTAATAGGGAAAAGGAAATAAACTGACAGAAAAAATAAAGAAAAATAAAGAAATGGATAATTTGAAAAATGAAAATAAGCCAAGTGTAAAGGTTCTCTGGACAAAATAAAGTGATATAATGAAAAAGATAAAAATTTTAATAAACAAAATATAAGATAAAATAAATGAAATAAAGAGTAAGATAAAAAGAAGAAAAAAAATTATACAAGTGAAAGGAAAAAACGATAGAAAAGAAAAAGAAAATAATAATAAAGAAACTAATTGAAATATATTTAAACTGTAGAGCAGAGTTAAATATGTACTTATCCTGTATGAACAGCAAAAAGAAAGAGGACAGTTTGGGTCTTACTGGTCATTATTTGGATATGTTAATGACTCTGATTGGTATTTTTTGTCACTGTCCACTCAAAATGTTATCTCATTGGTCTCCATTTTTCTGGCAGTTTGTTCTATGTTTTATTTTTAAATGATATATGATGTTTTAACTGTACTTTTAAATGCTGTCCTGAGCAGTAAATTGAAGGATTATGCAAAATATTCGTCTCTGTGTCTTTAATAAAATCTAGATTATAGCTACACTAAAGTTAGGATAATCATAATTTTCACTCAGCTGTTGAAACTGCCTTTTTATCTTTGTCTTGTGATAAAATCCTTGTATTTTCTTTGAGTTTTGGGGCAGGAATATATTTCAAATGAGTCTGAAGGAGAGAGAGATATTAGGGTCATGATAGGCCTGTAAAAAGTGTTTTAAAGGAATGGGGAGGGTGAATTTATGGACATTTGAGCTAATGGTCATTCATGCAGAAAACAAAAGATCAAAATATTACAGAGATAAGACTGAGGTATTACAGGGGAGTGAAATAAAACCATTAAACAAATAAATAGACAGATATATGGGCCAGAGCTGCTTAAACTAACTTAACATAATGGGCAGACATAAAGTGGATAAAATATGCAATGTGCTAAGGGTATGTAAATTAAGACTAGCACAGCCTGTGATTTTAAAGTCATAGTAATATATACATTTAAAAATAAAAAAATAAAAATAACCACTAAATATACAAACATACAATAAAAACAACTTAATAGATAAAATATAATGAAGAAATCGTTTCCAGAAGTCTACCTGTTGCTTGCAAAAGGCAGTTTCAACAGCTGAGTGAAAATCCTTGTATTTTCTTTGATTTTTGGGGCAGGAATATATTTCAAATTAGTCTGTTGCTTGCAAAAAGGCAGTTTCAACAGCTGAGTGAAAATTCAGATTATCCTAGTTTTGTGAAGGAATAATCTAGATTTTATTAAAGAGACAGAGACAAGTATTTTACTATATATCTTTTCACTTTACTGCAGGCAGCATTTTAACGGACATTAAATTTAAACAAACAATAAAGACAAGAATTAATAAAACATATAAACCAATGAAAACAAGGTTTGAAATATAATGGACATAAATGACCAATGAGAAGAGTCCAGCAATTCATAAAATGACCAGTAACTGTCAAATCTTCCTCTTTGATCTTTGATGCAAAAACCATTAAGAATATTGTCAGAAAAGTAACACAAAATTCCCAGGAACACCAGGATGGAGAAAAACAGGAAAACAGAAGAAAAACAATCTTGATTGAAGAATTTTCTAAAACTTGGTATAGAAGAAAACTTGCTTGGAGTCAAAACAAATCTTGGAGATGTTGATTGGACTATTCGTCTAGTAGACTTAGAAGGTTCTCGGAAAACCTGAAGAGGAATTTTGCATATAAACAAAAACATGAGAAAATAGTAATTATTAATTGTTAATAATTATAATAAAAACCTTTAATATAGGGAGGGTAAAATCATAATACAAACATAAATATAATAAAATGTGAAGGGAAAATACGCGTCTCTGTCTCTTTAATAAAATCTAGATTATTCCTTCACAAAGCTAGGATAATCGGATTTTTATTACAAGGACAGAGACTCCTATTTTGCTAGTTGAAAGCAAAGAACTTATGAAACTAAATTAAAAGGAATAGAATGAATAGGTTTAAAATAAAATTGTTTAAAAACTGAATCTGATAACCAATCGGCAGCATTAAGAATATCTTGAAGGGAAGCAGATTTTGAAAATGCTTTAGAAGCAGACGCTCCTCTAATAGAATGAGAAGAAAAATTATTGTCAACACCAGCTTGAGTCATAACCCATTTCATCCATCTACTGATAGTAGGAGAATAAACAGGTAAATGAGGAGGAGCATAAGAAATAAGAAGTTGATTATGAGAAGACGATCTAAGAAGAGAAGTTCTTTATTCATATTTTTTGAGACAAAGAACTACACAAAGCTTAGGATGTTCATAAAAATAAGGATAAAAAATAGATGAAGATAGAGTCTTAGTTCTACGAGAGATAGAAAAAATTACACCCTGAGGTGAAAAAGAGTTGGAATTGAAATCAATAGCTTTAACATCAGATACTCTTTTACAAGATAAAAAACATAGCAGAGTGGTTAATTTTACTGTTAGTTGTTTGAGAGTGAAACTTTTATTATTAGGCCACGAATTAAAAAGAGAGATAACTAAATCTACGTCCCAAAAGAACAAATACTTAGAAGAAGGAGGACGTTTAAGATGAATAGATTTTAAAAGTCTACAAATAGTAGGATGTTGACCTATAGGGATATTATTAAGTAATCCATGTCCAGCAGAAATAGCTGATCTAGCTACATTAATGGATCTGTAAGCTAAACCGGATTGAAAAAGAGAAGATACAAAATTAATAACTTGATTTAAAGGAGCTGAAATGGGATCCAGGTGTCTAGAATTGCACCAGCTAGACCATTTAAGCCAGGAGGATAAATAACATTTTTTGGTTCCAGGGGCCCAGGAATCTTGAAGGAGGAGTCTAGCTTCTTCCGATAATCCATCGCCAGACCAGGATCCCCTGAAATCATCCAAGCGATTAAATGAAGTTTGTCTTGATGGACCAGAGGATGAAATTGGTCTGAAGGATCTGTTAGAAGATCCGACCTGGACAAAAGTAGAATTGGATGAAGAAATGATAATTCTAGAAGAAGAGGATACCAAACTTGAGTTTGCCAAAAGGGGGGTATTATTAGAAGAGAAATCTGTTGACGTTTGACAAAGAGTAGTGTCCTGAGAATCATTGAAAATGGGGGAAATGCATATGCTCCTGAGATCGGCCATTGCTGCAGAAAGGCATCTATTGCTAGAGCCTGGGGATCTGGCCTCCAACTGAAATAAGGAGATATCTGATGATTCAGACGAGAGGCAAACAGGTCTATTGAAAAGGGACCCCTTAGATATTGAATTTTCTGAAAAATTAAAGAATTCAAGAAGATCCCCAATCTGCCATCTGGTTGTTTAGACCCGGAATATATTCTGCTTGAATAGATATATTCTGAGATAAACAGTCGTGAATAAAATATTTTGTTAAATCTGATAACATTTTTGAAGCAGTACCTCCTAAACGATTGATATTACGAACAGCAGAGACATTGTCCATGCGAAGAAGAATTGTTATAGGATTTTTGTGTTTGACAAAACTCTGAACTGCAAAAGCCCCTGCTAGAAGTTCCAAACAATTGATGTGAAGATGTTGTTCTGAAGGAGATCATTTTCCTCCTGTAATCAGAGGACCACATCTTGCACCCCAACCAGATTTGCTCGCATCTGACTCTATTATTAAATCTGGAGAACTCCCCAAAATTGCTTTCCCGTTCCATGCTTCTATATTTAGGAGCCACCAATTCAATTCCTCCGAAGCTTCCTTTGATAAGGATATTTTGTGTTGATATGAGAAACCCTGTCAAAGGTAATAAATGTTTAATCTTTGGAGAGCTCTGTAATGAAGTGGAGCTGGAAAAATTGCTTGAATAGAGGAGGAAAGAAGACCTATAATTCTGGCTAGAAGACGGATAGAGAAAAAAATCTTTCTTCAGAAGATAACAAATTTCTTTCTTGATTCTTTTGATCTTCTCCAAAGGAAGGCTGAGAGAAGCTGAAACAGTGTCCACATTGAAACCAAGAAAAATCAGATTCTGGGAAGGAACCAAAACTGATTTTTTTAAGTTGATAATAAAACCCAAGTTTTGGAGGAAATTTATCGTAAGAGATAACTGATCCTTCAAAACAAGGGGAGATTGATGAATAAGAAGGATATCGTCCAAGTATATTATTAGACGAATTCCCCTTTTCCTCAACCATGCTGTGACTGGTTTTAGAATCTTTGTAAAAGCCCAAGGTGCAGAAGAAAGGCCAAAAGGCAGACAAGAAAACTGCCATAACTTGTTTTTCCAAAGGAATCTTACATATTTCCTGAAATCTAAATGAATTGGGACTGATAGGTATGCATCTTTTAGGTCCAGTCTTACAAGCCAATCTTTGTTGTAAAGACAATCCCTTAAAAGATGAATACCTTCCATCTTGAAGTGATTGAAAACAAGGAATTGATTTAATTTTCTTAAATTTATGACAGGGCGAAGAGAACCTTCTTTCTTTTTTACAAAGAACATGTTGCTGACGAAAGAGTCTACTGAAGAAGGTGCTACTTCTATTGCATTCTTCTCCAGTAGCTCAGATATTTCTAAATCTAGAAGGGATTGATCTTCTGTAGAAAATTTTATTGGGGAAGGATGAGAGTTTTGAAAGGGAATTTGAATGAAATCCAAAGGAAGGCCGGATACAGCTTGAATAACCCATGGGTCTGATGTATTTTTTTGCCATTCTTTTATAAAATACATAAGTCTGCCACCTATTTTTTGATAGGAAAAATTTGTGGAAATAAAGATTGGAGAACTTACCTTGGAATGGTCTCCTAGTATTCCTGAAGTTCCTGGAACCTCTGTTGAAGAATGTTCTGTTTCTTGATGGAAAGAAACTTGCGTGTGAGGAAGTGGAAGGGACAAAGTTCTGGGAGTGGGACCTGGATATATTTGAGTAACGGCTGGAAAAGCGGTCCCTGCCTTTTCCAGCCCTGGGGAAAACCTTAGAAGGTTGAGATTGGTAGAATATCTTTTTAGTATTAGTCTTGATTTTATTGAGACTGTTAAACTTATTAATGTAGGAACTAAGCTGTTGTAAGCCAGCATCTCCAAATAAGAGGCCATCAGCCTTAGGGCCCATTTCAGTGGGGGCGAAATCTGAGATTTTAGGATCAAGACATCTTAAAAGAAGTCTTCTACTTTGAGTAGATAGGGAAGTATTGGCATCCCCAAGAAGGTAAACCAACCTTTGAATCCATTCCCTAGAGACGTATGGATCCAACATAGAATCAGAGGAAATTGCCTCTTCGGATAATTCAAAGAGCTTAGTGACAGGACCTAAGGTATCTAATAATTTATCCTGATTTTAAAAATCTGTCAGGACCTCTTCTTAAATTCGTATTCTTATTACCTAAGAATTTAGGTAAATTTTCGTCAATGTTAGGTGTAATATGGGTGTTGTGAGGGAGCTCAGGGCGGGGGCATTCAGCTTTTAAAATATTCTTTGCTTTTGAGGAAAGAGGTCTGCGGATATAGTAGTCTACAAATTTTGAAACCCTTTTAGAAGGCTTCAATTGAGAGGATCTGAGATGTTCTAGATCATTAGGGTCAGTGTAGGGATCTCCAAAATTATCTATAAGTTTTACCTTTTTAGACTTAGACATGAACTAAGATTTCTTTAATTTAGGAAATTTTTCTTCAGAAGAAGTAATGTCATTAAAATTATCTATTGAATCATTAGAAAGATCCTCATATTCAGGATAATATTTTTCAATTTGCATGTCTGAGACATCAAAATTATCAGATGAATCAGAATAAATTAGAAATGTTCTTTTCCTATTCAGTCTCTTTTTAATTTTAATGTTAGAGTCGCATTCTGAGTCTGATGAAACATATTTGCGCTGCGAGGCAGGCTGGGAAATGTCAGAACTACGCTGACGTGAATTAACTCTCTTATAAGGAACATGAGATTTATCATAAGATTTTGATTTAACATTTTTTAATAAATGCTTCTTTTTGACTGAAGCTTTTCTAGGAATATTATCATTAATCTCCTTCACAGAGTTAATTGCAGACTAAAATTGCATCATCTGCTGTTTGAAAGGCTCCAGAGAGCTGTCAATTAATTCTCTAACTGATTTCTCAGAGAACTGAGACTTATTCAGACATAGTTAAAATGAAATAAAGCAATTATTACAAAAAGCCTAACAGAAATGTAAGGCTTAATAAAGTATTTTATAATTATACTAAAATATTGAGTCTTAAATTTTTTTAAATATATTAAAATCCGAATTTATGTTATAATTCTATTTGCTAAATAACTTAAAACTTTAAGGGTGAAAGAAATTATACAATTATAAATAGAGAAAGCACAATATTTCAACAGTTAAATCAATGCAAATATTGCCAACTGAGAAAATTGCAACTGTTCCGGTCACAATCTGAGGTGGAATGAGAGCGGCAAAGGAAAAACCTGTGATTGACAGGTTAAAAGGCAGGGAAAAAACGTCACGCAAAATGGAGGAGTGACAGAAGAGAGAGAAGAGAGACAAGATGGCGGCCTCAACCAGAGGTCACTGTGCACATAGGAAAAGTAAAAAACGGGTCACAAGGAGACAAGAGGGGATAAAATAATAATAATAAAAACCGGAAGAGGTAAGCAATAAAGTATAGTAAAAAGGAATATAAATAACCAACGAAAAAATAAAAAATAATAATAATGAAGTTAAAATAATAAATGGGATTAAAAAGAAAAATATAGGGATTAAAGAGATGTACAGGATAAAAGAAAAGACAAAATAGAAAATGAAAAAACAAGAGAAATAAAATATAACAAAATGAATGTAATTTTTATTATGGTAATACAATAAAGCACAATATACTTATCTCTGAGCAGCAAAGAGAAAAGAGGAAGATTTGACATTTACTGGTCATTTTATGAATTGCTGGACTCTTCTCATTGGTCATTTTTGTCCATTATATTTCAAACCTTGTTTTCATTGGTTGATATGTTTTATTCATTCTTGTCTTTATTGTTTGTTTAAATTTAATGTCCGTTAAAATGCTGCCTGAAGTAAAGTGAAAAGATATATAGCAAAATAGGAGTCTCTGTCCTTGCAATAAAATCCTTGTATTTTCTTTGAGTTTTGGGGCAGGAATATATTTCAAATTAGTCTGTTGCTTGCAAAAGGCAGTTTCAACAGCTGAGTGAAAATCCTTGTATTTTATTTGAGTTTGGGGGTAGGAATATATTTCAAATTAGTCTGAAGGAGAGAGATTTATTAGGGTCATGAAAGGCCTGTAAAAAGTGTTTTAAAGGAATTTGGAGGGTGCATTTATGGACATTTGAGCTAAGGGTCATTCATGCAGAAAACAAAAGATCAAAATATTACAGAGATAAGACTGAGGTATTACAGGGGGTGAAATACAACCATTAAACAAATAAATAGACAGATATATGGGCCAGAGCTGCTTAAACTAACTTAACATAAGTTAGACATAAAGTGGATAAAATATGCAATGTGCTAAGGGTATGTAAATTAAGACTAGCACAGCCTGTGATTTTAAAGTCATAGTAATATATACATTTTTTTTTTTAAAAAAAACTCAATTTTTTTATTGAGGAAAAAGAAAAGGTTTACAGGCAAGGAATCGAGTTGCAATTTCCATAATTACATGTTTCGCAATCAAATCATGAAACTTAGATGGAAAATACACACTAATACTTTAAAGGTACTACCTGTATGATATAGCAATAGATAACAAATTCTACTCCTCAGTTTTCTATCTCCATAATATAGGTAAGGCTACTCTTAGACCTTCAACATATATATTATAGAGAGTAGCTGGAGAGCTACAGTAATATAGGCCTTGGACCTTTAATATGCCAATGAAACATATCAATGATGAATATAACATATACTTCTAACTTGTAGAATAAACATGAAAAAGTCACATCTTATAAATGTTAAGTATCAGCAACTGGAGACGGGATATACAGGGAACAAATATAGTAAGAGGAGGTCACCAGTAATTATAATCAATAATAAACCTCTATACAGTTGCTTAAAATTAGGTAATAACTATATAGGTAACCCTAAAGAAGCATACGATTATAAGAGTATGTGAATGACACTTACAGAATTGCATGAGACCTTTCTATTAGCACATCATGTACAATCAACTTGAATATTTGAGTAAAATTCTGTAAAAAAAATATTAGCAATCTTCTATAGGGGACTAACAAATAGTGACCAAAGTATAAAAAGAACTTAACCGTGAATGGGACTATAGGTATAGAATCTTTGTATATATACATTTCAGCCTGAGTGGGTAATCTCCATATGTTTTACATGGGGTTCAAGGAGCACCATGCACAGTAAGAGAATCTAAAGGTTAATAGAAAGAGATCATCATCTGCTGGAATATCGTTTACTCTGATCAACCTGTATCAGAGAGCTCTCTACACATTTGTGAATATTGTGCTTAACCCATATTAGTATAACTATTATTGTAACTCCGTATGGACTAAGAGCAGGTAATTTCATCACCGACCCTGATGTTAGTCTCTCATATTAAATTCACTAGTGGGGGTTTCTACCGGCATAGATAATTAGCATGTTCTACATTCACATTGTACTCTGGCCATATACATTTAACCACCAGCTTTAGTGAGCCCCTTATATACCTTGAAATGTCCTGTATGAATTACAGTAGTACTACGCCTCTCCTGTGAGACAGAAAAACACATATACGATTCAGTAATGGGTGTTGTCACAGAAAAGCATTTCTCATGTTTCAATTTGCACTGATCACATAGAATCCTTAACCCCTTTCCTAGACATAGTTTATTGTGTCCATATGGTCAAATGATAACATCCGACTCAGAAGTCCTCATTAATCATGTGTCCATCATATGTATATACTCATGGCCTAGGGATATTACTCTTAACGTCAGATATATATGTCACTCATAACTGTCCCCGTTAAGGGACTTAACCAACTTCAACTTTTATGGGCATTCATGTAGATAGGAGCTTGGGCAGCTGTGCTAGGAATAGATTCCAATCGTGAGAGTCTCTATCAGGCTCCGATCTCCACTGTTCTACGACCACATGGGCTATCCAAAATTGACTGTGGGTCACCGCATACCTGACAGGATTACTGTACGATTCTAAGTGGTTAACCGCATCGCTTCTCACACCGGGCAAAACCATGTCGCAAACAGATTTGGCCATGAAATCGGTCAGCACGGGCTGTATTATAATCTGCGACCTATGCACTGACCGCAAAACACTGGTCTCTCACTGCGACTTCTCCAGGGTCTCTGTGAGGACTGGGTTACAAGCTGCCGGGGTAGTAGAGGATATGTACATGGATAATGGGCTAGACAGTCCAGTCACCTGAATCGCCATAGTTCCACTCTTCTCTGGACCCTGCCAACTCACAGTTGCCTCAAGATTGTGACCCCCTTTAGGATCCTGGTAAGACAACTTGGTGGTAGGTGTTCCCTGGTTTAGGGGTTAATTGCATCTGTTATAGTGTTGCACATTTGAAATTCAAAACGATCCAGCAAAGCCTGTATCGCATGGTAGGTTTCCTCCATAGCTGGGTTCCGTTATGTTGTTCTCCCTAGAATAATACTTAGGTAGAAGTTATGTCCATAGCGTTTCATAGGCTGCATTTCAATGAATCGAGACAGCTCATACGGCTGTTACTCCTGACATATCAGGACTCTGGGAGGGTAAATGAGGAGCCAGGTCTGTTAGTAGGCCTGCTCTGTGGTCCTCGTCTATTCCGGTCTGCTTAGCTAGAATTCAAAGTCAAACACATACAAATCCGTTCTTTGAATATTAATCTGCAGATCAACTGTAATTTAGGACTTGGATTATATGCTGGAGAAGCAATAGGCAACGGATCCATCAGCTTCCAAATTCAGCTAAAGTTAAAAGCAGCCATCTTGGTCGGTGTTCGGACCCGCCCCCCGTAATATATACATTTAAGAAAAAAAAAATAACCACTAAATATACAAACACATACAATAAAAACAACTTGGTAGATAAAATATAATGAAGAAATCGTTTTCCAGAAGTCTACCTGTTGCTTGCAAAAGGCAGTTTCAACAGCTGAGTGAAAATCCTTGTATTTTCTTTGAGTTTTGGGGCAGGAATATATTTCAAATTAGTCTGTTGCTTGCAAAAGGCAGTTTCAATAGCTGTGTGAAAATCCTTGTATTTTCTTGGAGTTTTGGGGCAGGAATATATTTCAAATTAGTCTGAAGGAGAGAGATATATTAGGGTCATGATAGGCCTGTAAAAAGAGTTTTAAAGGAATGGGGAGGGTGCATTTATGGACATTTGAGCTAAGGGTCATTCATGCAGAAAACAAAAGATTAAAATATTACAGAGATAAGACTGAGGTATTACAGGGGGGTGAAATAAAACCATTAAACAAATAAATAGACAGATATATTGGCCAGAGCTGCTTAAACTAACTTAACATAATGGGCAGACATAAAGTGGATAAAATATGCAATGTGCTAAGGGTATGTACATTAAGACAAAACAAAAAATACCAAGTAGGATCCGTTCCCTGTGGACATTGTGTCTATTGTATATACATAAAAAGGTAAAATAATTTCTGTACACCCACTCGCAAAAAAAGTGCATTATGTAAGAGACAGGATCTCCTGCACTTCAACAAATGTTATTTATCTATTAAACTGCCCATGCCCAAAATTCTATGTGGGTAAATCCACTAGGGAGCTCAAGGTGAGGGTACGTGAACATAGAGAGGACATCAAAAATAATGAAGATTATAGCCCAGTAGCAAGACATTTTAAGGCATTTCATAATTCTGATTGTAGTAAACTTCAGATAATGGGTATAGAATTATTTAAAGAGATCAGACGAGGAGGCAACTTGGATAGGATTATTCTTCAGCATGAATCTAGATGGATTCACAGACTAAACACACTAAGTCCCGTTGGTTTGAATGAGAAGATTGAGTGCTCATGTTTTATATAAAGCGATTGCCCATATATATTAAGGTAACCTAATAAACATAAAGAGTAACACTCACCTACTTATAAGTAGCAACTTTCTTGTAGCTTGTTAAGATTTGTTCTATAAGTGTAAGATTTTATTTGTGAACAGTGAGTTGTAGCATGAAGGGGTTAAAAAATCAGTATAGGAAAGCTATAACATTTAAAACCATGGTTCTGGAGCTCACTGGTGATAGCAATATAAAAATGATTGGTTAAAAAATCAAATATTGTATGGGGCAAGACTTAAAGGTATATATGGTCATATGATCGTGAAATATAGTAATATAGTGAAATCTCTATTATCTCAATTGTTCAAGGTGGATTTTTTACCAAAGATTTAAGGTGGATTATTTGGTTGTACATATCTTTTCAGATGGTATAGATAAATTTGTGTTATTTCATTAAATTTATAAGGTGGATTATTACTTTCTTCTAGTATATACATTAAAGTTTATAGTCAACTTATAAAATAAATTGATATATTGTTTATAAATTTATAGTGGATTTTTTATATATCCAGACTTAAAGGAGGATTATTTGATTATATATATATCTTTTCAAGTGATATAGATAAATATGTGTTATTTCATTATGTTGTAAGGTGGATTATCACATTTTTATAGTATATTTTTCAATTTTTATGGTATAACCATCAATTTTTATAGTCGACTTTTATATTTAATTAGTGTATTGTTTATATATATAATTCTCACGGATCCTTTAATAGGAGAAAAAATGAAAGACAATCCAACAATTATATATAGGAAAGCCAAAAATCTTAAACAGATTCATCGCTTTATATAAAACATGGTTGCACATTTGAAATTCAAAACGATCCAGCAAAGCCTGTATCGCATGGTAGGTTTCCTCCATAGCTGGGTTCCGTTATGTTGTTCTCCCTAGAATAATACTTAGGTAGAAGTTATGTCCATAGCGTTTCATAGGCTGCATTTCAATGAATCGAGACAGCTCATACGGCTGTTACTCCTGACATATCAGGACTCTGGGAGGGTAAATGAGGAGCCAGGTCTGTTAGTAGGCCTGCTCTGTGGTCCTCGTCTATTCCGGTCTGCTTAGCTAGAATTCAAAGTCAAACACATACAAATCCGTTCTTTGAATATTAATCTGCAGATCAACTGTAATTTAGGACTTGGATTATATGCTGGAGAAGCAATAGGCAACGGATCCATCAGCTTCCAAATTCAGCTAAAGTTAAAAGCAGCCATCTTGGTCGGTGTTCGGACCCGCCCCCCGTAATATATACATTTAAGAAAAAAAAAATAACCACTAAATATACAAACACATACAATAAAAACAACTTGGTAGATAAAATATAATGAAGAAATCGTTTTCCAGAAGTCTACCTGTTGCTTGCAAAAGGCAGTTTCAACAGCTGAGTGAAAATCCTTGTATTTTCTTTGAGTTTTGGGGCAGGAATATATTTCAAATTAGTCTGTTGCTTGCAAAAGGCAGTTTCAATAGCTGTGTGAAAATCCTTGTATTTTCTTGGAGTTTTGGGGCAGGAATATATTTCAAATTAGTCTGAAGGAGAGAGATATATTAGGGTCATGATAGGCCTGTAAAAAGAGTTTTAAAGGAATGGGGAGGGTGCATTTATGGACATTTGAGCTAAGGGTCATTCATGCAGAAAACAAAAGATTAAAATATTACAGAGATAAGACTGAGGTATTACAGGGGGGTGAAATAAAACCATTAAACAAATAAATAGACAGATATATTGGCCAGAGCTGCTTAAACTAACTTAACATAATGGGCAGACATAAAGTGGATAAAATATGCAATGTGCTAAGGGTATGTACATTAAGACAAAACAAAAAATACCAAGTAGGATCCGTTCCCTGTGGACATTGTGTCTATTGTATATACATAAAAAGGTCAAATAATTTCTGTACACCCACTCGCAAAAAAAGTGCATTATGTAAGAGACAGGATCTCCTGCACTTCAACAAATGTTATTTATCTATTAAACTGCCCATGCCCAAAATTCTATGTGGGTAAATCCACTAGGGAGCTCAAGGTGAGGGTACGTGAACATAGAGAGGACATCAAAAATAATGAAGATTATAGCCCAGTAGCAAGACATTTTAAGGCATTTCATAATTCTGATTGTAGTAAACTTCAGATAATGGGTATAGAATTATTTAAAGAGATCAGACGAGGAGGCAACTTGGATAGGATTATTCTTCAGCATGAATCTAGATGGATTCACAGACTAAACACACTAAGTCCCGTTGGTTTGAATGAGAAGATTGAGTGCTCATGTTTTATATAAAGCGATTGCCCATATATATTAAGGTAACCTAATAAACATAAAGAGTAACACTCACCTACTTATAAGTAGCAACTTTCTTGTAGCTTGTTAAGATTTGTTCTATAAGTGTAAGATTTTATTTGTGAACAGTGAGTTGTAGCATGAAGGGGTTAAAAAATCAGTATAGGAAAGCTATAACATTTAAAACCATGGTTCTGGAGCTCACTGGTGATAGCAATATAAAAATGATTGGTTAAAAAATCAAATATTGTATGGGGCAAGACTTAAAGGTATATATGGTCATATGATCGTGAAATATAGTAATATAGTGAAATCTCTATTATCTCAATTGTTCAAGGTGGATTTTTTACCAAAGATTTAAGGTGGATTATTTGGTTGTACATATCTTTTCAGATGGTATAGATAAATTTGTGTTATTTCATTAAATTTATAAGGTGGATTATTACTTTCTTCTAGTATATACATTAAAGTTTATAGTCAACTTATAAAATAAATTGATATATTGTTTATAAATTTATAGTGGATTTTTTATATATCCAGACTTAAAGGAGGATTATTTGATTATATATATATCTTTTCAAGTGATATAGATAAATATGTGTTATTTCATTATGTTGTAAGGTGGATTATCACATTTTTATAGTATATTTTTCAATTTTTATGGTATAACCATCAATTTTTATAGTCGACTTTTATATTTAATTAGTGTATTGTTTATATATATAATTCTCACGGATCCTTTAATAGGAGAAAAAATGAAAGACAATCCAACAATTATATATAGGAAAGCCAAAAATCTTAAACAGATACTCGCCCCTAGTGAGTTCAAACAGACACAAAAAACACATATGACACAAAAGGATTTAACAGGAAACAAATTAGAAGGTTTCTTTCCCTGTTTTGGTTGTAGATCCTGCAAGTTTAGCAGTAAATTTAAGAAAATTATATCCAATACAAATGGGTCAGTACACCATATAAAAGAAACCATAAGATGTCAGGACAAAGAGGTCATTTACATTATACAATGCACCTGTCAGCTACAATACATAGGAGAAACTACAAGGACCCTACGGGAACGAATACAAGAACATCTGTCCTGTATAGATAAGGGAAATCTAGAAACACATTTAAATACTCATTTCAGAGAAACACATAAAAATAATCTGAAAGATTTTACATTCTGGGGTATAAAAAAACTAAAGCAAGAGTGGAGAGGGGGAAATTTTGAAGAAAAACTATTAAGAAAAGAAGCAGAACTAATTTATAATATGCAGACCTTATATCCATCAGGACTAAACTCTGAATTGGACCTTTCCCCATTCCTTACCTCATAAATATGAAAATAAATAAAATCAATAAGAATAACATCTCAACAAGACCATAAGAACTAATTAAAAAACATCTTAACAAAACTTAGGTTAGTTAAACATTAATTAAATAAACAAATTATCAAAAAAAAAAATGTATTCACAATTTATTGCTTATCTTGCTACTCTATAATCTGTAATTAAAATGGATATTTTTTAAAATAAGAAATTCAGAGATGATTAGCCACCAAAGATTTTACAATCTAATAATATGTAAAATGAAGAATTTTATTAAATATATGAAAGATAGTTCCAGTAAAATAATTATGCAAATTGGAGAAATATGAGCTGAAATTATATAGACTCGTGAGAATTATATATATAAACAATACACTAATTAAATATAAAAGTCGACTATAAAAATTGATGGTTATACTATAAAAACTGATAAATATACTATAAAAATGTGATAATCCACCTTACAACATAATGAAATAACACATATTTATCTATATCACTTGAAAAGATATATATAATCAAATAATCCACCTTTAAGTCTGGATATATAAAAAATCCACTATAAATTTATAAACAATATATCAATTTATTTTATAAGTTGACTATAAACTTTAATGTATATACTAGAAGAAAGTAATAATCCACCTTATAAATTTAATGAAATAACACAAATTTATCTATACCATCTGAAAAGATATGTACAACCAAATAATCCACCTTAAATCTTTGGTAAAAAATCCACCTTGAACAAACCACCAATTGAAATGAAAAAAACATTAACCAATCAGGAAGAAAGGAGGGCTTTTTAAAAATACCGGGCTTCAGAAGACAAATCATCCGTCTTGATAAAGCCAACCGGCGAAACGCTTAGACGTTACCTACCGCAGCTCACATATCCCCTGCAAGATCTCAAACACCATTTGAGTACGGGGGAAGAAAAAAGTAAAAACAAACGGCCGTTTGTACACTGAATATTGGAGGAGCTGTTAACACGCCAGAGCGTGTAGCGCAAGTTCATACCTGACCCTAAAGCTTGCTGCCGGAACTGACAGCCAAAGATAACCTGAACAGAAGGTACTAAACCACCGGAGCCACACAGACAAAAACAGGCTCTAAAGAATCAAGCTTACAGATAAATCTTGTATCGTACAAGATTGGAAAGAAAAAAAGACACAAAAATCTTCCTGGTAAGATAAACTAAAAAATCGCCAGACACAGCAGGTGTCAGAAGACCCGGTAAGCTCACTAAAAACATTTGTTACAACTTGCATAAAAAGACTGAAGTGTTACAAGGTTACAAGTTAACATTTCTGCATATCCCTCTAAGAACAAAATAACGGAAATATATCGGATTACATAATATATATGAACTTTTATACTGGAACTTTGCTTATTGTAACATAAGTAAAAAAGAACTTTTTAAACATCCAAGAATTTTTATGAACATTTTATTTAACGATCGATCACGAAAATACCATTTTAAAGATACTATATTTTATAAGGTTGTTTATATAAGGTGGATCTAGGTGGTATACACAACATTTGATAATTATTACAATAAGAAGTTATTATGTTGTAAAGTATAAGGCATAAAGTTTAAGATATATGATAGGCTAGGTATTAACCATTTAAAGTATTTTTAACAAAAGGGAGACGTCCCATATTGGAGTGTATTGTCACACAACAATTTTCCTCTACATATTCTGTCATCTTTCTTAAGAATAATTATCTTGCTCATATTACTGTTTTTATGTATTTTTGATTTACTATATGTTTTTAGATACTTTGCAAACAAATAAAAACATGTATAAAAATTATTAATCTCCATATCATCCTTTAAGCTTTTTAGCGCTCCCACACTTTAATAATTGATTTTTTTTGTACTATAAATTGGTAATCATAGGGAAGATTACCTGTGAGGGAGCTAAAGGATAACAACTTGGCGCTTATCTTAAACTAACTCATACACCAAAGAGATCAAGATCCAACACAGCAGCATTTTTGTACAATTGTATCAGCTATCTGACACATTGCATGCATCTTGTGAACAGATGAAATAATAAATGGCAATACTCTACACATACTGAAGTGGACATATAAGTTTTAAGCCTGAGCGTGTAGTTTACACCTAAGTGCCAGGCGATCTCAGCAAAGGTTGCAACTGTTACAAGGGAACTGCTTTTGTCAGTAGGACTGTGATGTTTACCGAAGCGTGCAAATAGCACTCAGTGTCTGGGACTGGACATTATTATTCACAGATATTCAGTCACATCTTGTGAGTCTTTCACTGGGGCCCCGTTTGCCACATTTCACAATAGTGAAATAAATGTGATGATTCAAAGAGAATCAAAAACAAAAGATAAAAAATAAAAAGTTCATATAAGGATATGCGTATTCTTGTTGAGACTTCTGTGATTCTTTGTATCCTTGGAGTTTCTCAAAGAAAAGGAAAAAGAAATAGCAACATAGTGTGATTCTGTAATGATTTCCAGAAATGTATCAAACTTGTGGCCAAATACCTACTCACATGAACTAGAGCTTACGACCAAGCTCAAGGAAATGCGCACACCCACTTTATACTGATGGGTAAACAGTACTCTCACGGCAATGTAGTGTATAAAAGGATTTATTTCAAATACAATAAAAGCGTCACAAATGCTATATAGAACACCTTATACAGAGGTTAATAGAGCCATAAATGTGGATATTAGCTCACAAAAGTCAACTCCACTACAGGATGCAAGCGGATACAGGCAGCAGAAACTTAACCGCTGCACAGATCAACCTGACCTCACAATAACCGGTTACTTGAGATTATGATACTTAGTGTGCCATCTTGATATAATTTGTGCCTGTATGGGCAATTCTATATAGTATTATATTAGCATACTGCAGTATCAATGTTGGGAGTTCTGTCTGTTTATCTACTCTAGGCTCTCCTTGTTTTTAGTTGTGGGTTTTGTTTTGTTGGGATTTGGGTGGAGCATAGACTTTCCAATCTTGGGAGTCATTCTGTGTATTTTTAGTAATAAAGCAAGTTGAACACTGTGTAGCCTTGGTCCTTCTTTGATTGATACATTATTATATTCAATCCTTTTCTTGTTGTAACTATGGTTCATATGTAAATTAAGACTAGCACAGCCTGTGATTTTAAATTCATAGTAATATATACATTTAAAAAAATAAAATAAAAAATAACCACTAAATATACAAACACATACAATAAAAACAACTTGGTAGATAAAATATAATGAAGAAATCGTTTTCCAGAAGTCTACCTGTTGCTTGCAAAAAGGCAGTTTCAACAGCTGAGTGAAAATTCCGATTATCCTAGTATTCTGAATGTATAATCTAGATTTTATTAAAGACACAGAGACGAGTATTTTGCATTCTCTTTCTTTACTACTCAAATGCAGCATTTTAAAAGAATAAGAATAACATCAACACAAAGATATTAAAACAGCATAGAAATTAAAGAATAACAATAAGTAGCTAATGTTTCTCGTTCAGCAATCTCTGCATCCCATTCTTTGGTTAACAATTCTCCTATAGGTCAACATCCTTTAATCTGCAAATTATGAAAAGCAATAAGACTTCAACGTCCTCCAACCCCTAAATATAATTTCTTTTGGGACGTTGATTTAATTTTTTCTCTATTCAAGAAATGGCCTTCTAATGAATTATTGTCCTTAAAACAATTATCTGCTAAACTCACTACCCTTCTATGTATTATTTCTTTTTGTAGAGTTTCTGATGTTAAAGCTTTAGATTTTAACTCCAAACGTTTTTCCTCTGAAGGTGTCACCTTTATTTTGCCTCACAGAACAAAAACCCTTACTTCCTCTATTTTATATCCTTATCTTCCTTCTGAACCTACTTTATGTGTAGTTAAATGATTAAAAGAATATGAATTAAGAACTTCTTCCTTTAGATGTCCTTCTTCTTTTCAATTATTAATTTCTTTTGTTTCCCCCTTTTCTCCTGTTACTTCTACCACCATTGCAAGGTGGGTTAAACGGGTTATGAAAGAAGCTGGTATTGACATTTCTTTTTCAGCACATTCAGTCAGAGGCTCATCGGCTTCTAAAGCATTTCTAAAATCTGCCTCTCTATTCAACAAATTTTGAACGCTGCTGATTGGTCATCTGACTCTATATTTAAACAGTTCTATTTCAAACCCATTCAACACGCCTCATTAAATTTATTTTCTTAATAAGCTTTAAACTAGCAAAATATGAAGTCTCTGTGCTTGTAATAAAATTCTGATTATCCAAATTTTGTGAAGGAATAATCTAGATTTTATTAAAGACACAGAGACAAATATTTTCCCTCCCTTATTGTTATAGCCTCCCATATGTTTTACGAAATGAAGGTTTTCTTCCGTCCATTCATCAGTCATCTCTCAAAACCTTTTCATATTGGATGAGGAAAGTTTCTTCTTGGCTTCGTCTGGATGAATTTCTTCCATCAAGAGTTGTTTTCCTGTTTTTAAGACTTTTCTTCTGGATTTTGTTCTATTGTTTTTGTTTTTTGGGCATTTGTAAAATTTGTTCCTTTTTCCTCTCATTCATCAGCATCGGCAAGAAAGAGGGCGTTATATTTTGTATTTGTCAGTTGGTGATTATTACTTGCATTCTTATTGGCCAGTCTCTCCTTTGCTCTACTGGTCATTATGTTTAAATTTCAAAAAAATTTAACTCTTTATCTGCTATTTAAAATTTTATGTATTTATTGATGTTATATGTTATGAACTTTTAAAGGCTGCATTGAACAGTAAAGGAAAGAGATAGCAAAATATTCGTCTCTGTGTCTTTAATAAAATCTAGATTATTCCTTCACAAAATTAGGATTATCAGAATTTTCACTCAGCTGTTGAAACTGCCTTTTGCAAGCAACAGACTAATTTGAAATATATTCCGGCCCCAAAACTCAAAGAAAATACAAGGATTTTCACTCAGCTGTTGAAACTGCTTTTTGCAAGCAACAGACTAATTTGAAATATATTCCTGCCCCAAAACTCAAAGAAAATACAAGGATTTTATTACAAGATCAGAGACTCCTATTTTGCATTCTCTTTCTTTACTACTCAAATGCAGCATTTTAAAAGAATAAGAATAACATCAACACAAAGATATTAAAACAGCATAGAAATTAAAGAATAACAATAAGTAGCTAAGGTGAGGGCTAACATAACTCCAAGAAAGGAACCGTCATTCGTCGGGAAGTCTTCGGCCAGGATGGATGTTCCGCGTCGGCGGGATGAAGATGGATCCGGAAGAAAGAAGATTGAAGATGCCGCTTGATAGAAGACTTCATCCGGATCATGGACCTCTTCAGCTCCCGCTTGGATCAAGACTTCAGCCGGATCACGGACATCTTCAGCCCCCGCTTGGGCCGACTTCAGCCGGATCATGGACATCTTCAGCCCCCGCTTGGGCCAAGACTTCAGCCGGTTCATGGACATCTTCAGGTAGGGAGATCTTCAGGGGCTTAGTGTTAGGTTTATTTAAGGGGGGCTTGGGTTAGATTAGGGGTATGTGGGTGGTGGGTTGTAATGTTGGGGGGGTATTGTATGTTATTTTTTACAGGCAAAAGAGCTGTTTTCTTTGGGGCATGCCCCGCAAAAGGCCCTTTTAAGGGCTGGTAAGGTAAAAGAGCTTTTCTATTTTAATTTTAGAATAGGGTAGGGCATTTTTTTATTTTGGGGGGCTTTGTTATTTTATTAGGGGGCTTAGAGTAGGTGTAATTAGCTTAAAATTGTTGTAATATTTTTCTAATGTTTGTAAATTATTTTTTATTTTTTGTAACTTAGTTCTTTTTTTATTTTTTGTACTTTAGTTAGTTTATTTAATTGTAGATAATTGTAGGTATTTGTATGTAATTAATTTATTGATAGTGTAGTGTTAGGTTTAATTGTAACTTAGGTTAGGATTTATTTTACAGGTAATTTTGTAATTATTTTAACTAGGTAGCTATTAAATAGTTATCAACTATTTAATAGCTATTGTACCTGGTTAAAATAAATACAAAGTTGCCTGTAACATAAATATTAATCCTAAAATAGCTACAATATAATTATTATTTATATTGTAGCTATATTAGGGTTTATTTTACAGGTAAGTATTTAGCTTTAAATAGGAATAATTTATTTAATAAGATTTAATTTATTTCGTTAGATTTAAATTATATTTAACTTAGGGGGGTGTTAGGGTTAGGGTTAGAGTTAGCTTTAGGGGTTAATACATTTATTAGAGTAGCGGCGAGGTCCGGTCGGCAGATTAGGGGTTAATAATTGAAGTTAGGTGTCGGAGATGTTAGGGAGGGCAGATTAGAGGTTAATACTATTTATTATAGGGTTATTGAGGCGGGAGTGAGGCGGATTAGGGGTTAATACATTTATTATAGTAGTGGTGAAGTCCGGTCGGCAGATTAGGGGTTAATAATTGTAGGTAGGTGGTGGCGACGTTGGGGGCAGCAGATTAGGGGTTAATAAATATAATATAGGGGTCGGCGGTGTTAGGGGCAGCAGATTAGGGGTACATAAGTATAATGTAGGTGGTGGCGGTGTGCGGTCGGCAGATTAGGGGTTAAAAAAATTTAATAGAGTGGCGGCGATGTGGGGGGACCTCGGTTTAGGGGCACATAGGTAGTTTATGGGTGTTAGTGTACATTAGAGCACAGTAGTTAAGAGCTTTATGAACCGGCGTTAGCCCAGAAAGCTCTTAAATCCTGACTTTTTTCTGCGGCTGGAGTTTTGTCGTTAGATTTCTAACGCTCACTTCAGCCAAGACTCTAAATACCGGCGTTAGAAAGATCCCATTGAAAAGATAGGATACGCAAATGGCGTATGGGGGATCTGCAGTATGGAAAAGTCGCGGCTTGAAAGTGAGTGTTAGACCCTTACCTACAAGACTCCAAATACCAGCGGTAGCCCAAAACCAGCGTTAGGAGCCTCTAACGCTGGTTTTGACGGCTAACGCCAAACTCTAAATCTAGGCGTCTGTTTTTTAGAATACAGTGAGGAGCATAGGAGCATAAACAATATGAACAGTTTTTTCAAATATGGTGAACAGATAAAGAAGTAGATACTGACTTGCTGTATAGCAGATAGAGGATATAATTGGTTATGGGGCTTCTATCAGGGTATTAATCTTTGGCAATTGATTTATTTTACTATGGCAAAATTGAAAGATAATTAGTGCTAGAGTGTAGTTCTAGGCTAGTGAGTAAGAGTATCAGCTGAGAGTTAATTATTAGTGTATTTATGTGGTTATCTCTTACTACAATAAATTACTAATATCTATCACTCCTGAAATGAAACAATCAATGTATGTCTAACTACCTTAGGGCATTAAACCTATTTATTAACTGTTAATTTTAAATATTAAATATTTTGTAAAAAAAACAATTTTTTAAAATATTTTTTTTAATAAAGAATATACAAAATATATTATATACAGAAAAGGTGATGCAGCCTATTTTATCAAATGCAAATAATACATTTGAATCAATATACATTTCAAAATATATAATTGTAAGATCTGAAACAAGCAGCAGTAATGTATGAGTATATATCACTGTTTCTGCCTCGCAGATTATACAACCTTAGATATAAGGAATGTTTTTGCAAGGTTGTAAAATCTGACGGACAGAAGAACTTTAAATGTTACTATTAAAATAATATTATGTAATATTTAAACAAATTAAATTGCATGCTATGTATGAATAGTATTGTTTTTTTAATTACATATATCTTTATTTAATTAATTTCTTATGAATTTTGCTTTTAAAATTCCAAAAAGGGCTAACAATATTTTAGAAAAAGAAGCTTCATTTTATATGTGATTTTATATATATATATATATATATATATATATATATATATATATATATATATATATTGAATAAAGATGAAAAAATATCCAGGCGTACTTGTAAAGGTAAAAATCCAAAACTTTATTTTCAACAGATCATATCAGAGTTAAAAGACCCTGTGCAGCAGAGCCTCTGGTAAAAACAATTCAGCAAGCACAGCCTAACATGTTTCGGCCAGCCTGGCCGTAATCATAGACATATCCCCCATCTCAGAGGGTGTGCTTTTTAAAGGGTAATACTCCGCCCCTTAAGCAATTAAAAAAACACTGTAATTGAATTCAATTAATAGTTGCAATGCCTATCACTATCATTTTATGTATGGTACAGCACTAGTGAACCTATTCGCAATATTAATGGAAATGAACATGACATAAACAAACATTCCTTCATTTGTGATTCACAAATTTGATAAACAAAATAATTCATTGACCAAAAAAGGAGGCTCCTAGTTGATACGAGAGAAATGGTAAAACATAAAGGTGCTGCTAATACTTTAGCAGACACCTCTCTGCTATACATACTATGTGCTTAAGTTAATTACAATATATAGTGCTAAAGTGAATACTTATAGTTGTTTACTTAATGAAAGAGTATGCCATCAATATAAAAAAAAACATGATACTATTCATAGTTACATAAAGACATCACCCAGTATAATTGCTATAAATCACACAGTAGCTATGGTACTAAATTCAAAAACTGGCACAATGTACATAATCCAATCTTTCTTCTGTCATAGATATCTAGATATAAAGACATGTGTTTATGTGTTTAATCAATTTAAAATCCTATTGTTCAAACTTACTTTACACTGTCTTAAATAAAGGATATCAACATATAGTATCAAACTAGGTACCTACTAAGGCTTATAATTATAGGTGGATCATTCCCAATAATTAATTACATCAAATTGTGAATTAAATCCACACGGGACCAATGTTTTTAGTTTATGGATCCAATAAATTTCTTGTCTTTCAAGTATGTTTTGTTTGCTGCCACCTCTTCGTGGCTTGCAAATCGCTTCAATTGCGTTCCATTTAAACATATCAACATTTTTCCCGTGTACTTCAATGAAGTGTCTGGAGAGTGCCGAACAGTGGATATCATTTGAGATGTATCCCAAATGCTCCTTAATCCTAGTGCGTATGTCCCGGGTAGTTAACCCAACATACTGTAATCTATGTTGAGTACATTTAACCAAATAGATTACAAATGTTGAAGAACATTTTACACATCCCCTAGTGGTAAATGATTCATTTGTTACATATGATTCAAAGCCATTCCCTTGCTTTAAGTATTTACATGGTTTACAAAGGGACTTGCCACATTTGTAAGTCCCCATAGTATTTAACCACGAACTCCGTGGACCTTGGTCTGGGAGCATGCTAGGTGAAAGCATGTTACCAATTGTCAAGTTTTTAGAATATATGAATTCACAACCTTTGTCAACAATATGCTTCAAGGTTTCATCCCCATATAAAATGGGCATATATTTTTTAACAATGTTGCAAACTTCAGAAAATTGATTCGAGTATTTGGTGATAAATTTTAGACCCTTTCGTTCGGGTCTCCACTTAGCCCTACCGAGCATTTGCCCCCTATCCAGAGTAGCAACCTCCTTGGACACCTTATCAACCATATTCCTATTATATCCTCTCTCCACAAAGCGTGACACTAGATCTTTAGATTCTCTTTCAAAATCTTGATCTAGACTACAGTTTCTTCGTGCCCTCAGGAACTGCCCCTTGACTATACCTTTGTACACATGTGGGGGGTGATTACTATGTGCATGAAGGAGGCAGTTACCTGCAATTGGTTTACGATGTAATGTGGTATTGACCCTTCCTGTTAAGCCATCACATCTTAACAGGAGGTCCAAAAAGACGATCTCAGATGCATGACAGTTATGGGTAAATTCAATGCCCATATCATTTGTATTGAGGGTTTGTATAAAATTATTTATAGAGTTTTCATCTCCTTGCCAAATGAACAAGAGATCGTCTATGAATCTCCTATAAAAAAAGATGTTACCTATGAAAGGGTTATCATCCGCAAAGACGTGGAACAGCTCCCACCAACCCATAAATAGGTTGGCATATGAGGGCGCAAACTTGGCCCCCATGGCTGTTCCACGCCTTTGCAGAAAGAAAACCCCCTCAAACATAAAGTAATTGTGGCTTAGCAGGAATTCAGTCACTCTCAGAATAAAGCCCCTATAAACCTGGCTCAAATCTGTTTCAGTATCCAGGAAGAATTTAATAGCTTCTATATATATATATATATATATATATATATATATATATATATATATATATATATATATATATATATATATATATATATATATATATATATTATTTTATTTTTAAGGAAAAAAATAAGAAACAGTCTCAAAGGAAAGCAAAGTAAATAATTTTAAAGATTTTTTTGTGTTCTGGATATGGGCCATGTGTTTTCTTTACTATCTACCTGCTATATATTCAACACTTTTCCTTCCCAAGTCAGGGGTCATGGTAAATAGTCTCTTGCTAAAGATAGAGAGTTAGGGGAGGAAAGATAATAAAATAGAAATACTACTAGGGTTTTATTTGCAGTCTCAAAAAATCTGATAGTTGAAGCATAATTTCTTATGTAGAGAAAAAACTCTACGGTTGGATCAACAGCCTCTCCTGCAATGAAAAGCTAAGCAAGTATCAGGAATGTTAGGTAGAGCAGCCCTCCTCCACTTTTAGCTTCTGTTCAGCTACTATATACAAGCAGATGCAGTTAACCCCATGTATTCCAAAATAAATACAATGAATTGAACATAAATACATTGCAGTATTTTGTTAGACAGCAGGGGTATGAGGATAGCCAATTTGTAAAGGAAGTGCAGAACCTAACACAGATTAGTGGAGAAGCGGTAAGCCCTGCGTCTCTCCTCTTCCAGAGTAATACAAGGCTAACTTTCATGAAATAGAATAAAAAAGTCCTGCAATAGCGGGGCAGTCATCAAAATCCACCTGGCGTTGTACTTAGGAATTTGAGCATTTGGAGAACACTTTTTTCATTTAAAATAATTCAATCAAAATAAAAGTGTCCATATAGTAAAATAAGCATATATTATATTGTAATATTATACCTATTATAAAAAATAAAAATGTTTTATATATAATATATATATATATATATATATATATATATATATATATATATATATATATATATATATATATATATATATGTAAATATTTAAATAATAAAAATATGCTGTGTGATTGTAAAGGATAATGAAGTTTAGCAATTTAACAATGACAATTTTAAAATACATATACAGTTGTAATTCCTACGTACTGTCTGGAGCAAATCGTGCAATAGATCAAGTAGACTACAAATTTAGTGGTGCAATTAACACACCCTTTTGTCTTGTATTCCACTGAGCGATGAGCAGAGTAAAATTTATCTGTGACATTAACGTAATCACAAGATCCACAAGATCTCTTACCGCACCTAAAGGTGCCTTTATATCATAGCCATGAACTGGCTGGGCTGTCATCTCTCAGGAGACTGGGAGACAAGAGGTTGTACAGGGTCAAATTCTTTTTATATGCAAATCTGCATCCTTTTTCAATATGTGACCTCAAATTGATATCCCCCATGAAGATGGGTAGATTCTTTTTAATTATGGAACATACTTCCCTATACTAGTTGGAGAAAGCTGTAATAAAAATTGGGTCCTTTTTATTTTGCTCATATGTTTTTGAGCGGTTTAGCTGCTTACCCTTAAACAAATGATCTCTATCCATTTTATGAACATGAGCAAAAGCACCTGCCAGCACTCTTAGGGTATCCTCTTTGATGTAGATGCCTAGTAGGTTCTCCACTCTCTCTCAGGAAATCCCTCTCCAGAGTACAGTTCCGTTTGATACGCATTAATTGGCCCTTCGCAATCCCCCCAAACACATGCTTGGGGTGATTGTTCTTGGCGTGCAGAAGGGAATTGCCTGTTATAGGTTTCCTGTAGAGAGTGGAGACAACTTTACCTGAGACACCATCAAAATTGAAAGTGACATCCAGGAAGTTGATTCTCTTTATGTTCCATTCAAAAGTGAAACTAATCTCAACATCATTATCATTATAGTAAAATGACGAACAAACTCTGTGGAACTTGAATACCAAAACAACTTGTGGAGGGGTTAAGGTAGAGACCAACTACCTGGGCCGTTACTCATGCAACTAGCAGCTGGTGAGGGTAAAAATACAAAAGTTAGTTCATGCTGCAAAGGAGTATAAGAGAATGACAAAAGCGATATATCAAACTTGAGTGGTCACGAAGGTGAAATAACATCCAACCTTAATGCAACTTGATATCCACTTGTTCCCACTTGTCAATACATGAAGTGTGGCATATTATCGTGAGTACACAGTTAATCAGACAGATTTCCTCTTACCGGATCCTCCGTTTGTCTGTTATCAGTCTGCGCTCACACCACCGGCTGCAGCTTCTCCTCACGTACTTGCAGCTCCATACAGCCTCCTCTGATATTCTTCTTATCCGCTTGTCAGCGGTGATAGCAGCGGGTCTAACACAGCATACAGCTTCCGTGTACTCCTCACTCACGCTGCACAGCCCAGGTGCTCCTCCCCTCAAAGTTCCGGTGCAACGGGATAGGCTGATTTCCTAAGCCAGAGCCTTCACACATAGAGATGAATGGAGTCCCAGTACTCCACAGGAACACAGAAAAAAAACAGCGGTTTGTGTGCTTAGCGCTCTTGAAGTAGACACAGTGCAACGATGAGATTAAAAAGTAGAAAAAACTTTATTTCAAGGTAGATCCATAAAACACAGGAGTGATCCTATCGAGTTAAAAGTGTGTGCAAAAAAGTTTGACCGGTTTCGGTCACTGGGACCGTAGTCATAAACCTAAAAACTAACTGCCAATGTTAGGCTTTTAAACTGCCTGGTCTTCTCCTATTGGAGAGTCCAGCAGCTCACATCAATTAACTCTTTGTTTGCTTTATTAGTTATAGACACTTAGAAATAAATCTATAGATGAATAAGGACCGGAAAAAATTGAATAGATAAATGAAAAGTATATATGACTAGCGAATATATATAAGTTATATGGACCTAATGTTAGTTTGTCCAGTAGCAAAAAAGCTAAAAAAAAAAGCTAAAGTCATACACACTTATCATTAAAGTAAATACATAAAGATAACTGTTCAACCACTGACTTTTGATAATTGGGACTTAGTATGGTCAGATAACACTTGCATAAACATGGATGCATGTATAAATATACCTATATAGATATAAGGAAAATGTACACATATGCATAACACATGATGATGCTTCATCTATACACATTATTATCCAGACTGTAGCCAGGAAGAGAAGTATGTATTAACTCAGAACCTGCTAGTAATACTATTAATTCCTTACATCAGGATACTGGAATATATTGTATACCTAAAATGTAGCTAGCAGGAAAAAGTAAAAACTAAAGATGGAGATAACCAATACCCCCCTTAGTGCTTTGAAGCTAGTTAAATGTTATCAGAATTGATAGTGACATATCTGTATCAACTAGATGGAAAAAAGGGAAAGCAGAGGCAACTAACTTGAGAAATATATCCAAGTCGGTAGCAATGTCATAGATATAATAGTCACAGTCAGAATGCCTAAAGGCGGGTGTAGTGGATAATAACCATAGATATTAGACCCTGGTCCTAAGTCTGAGAGATAGGTATAACAGATATTGAAGGGAATGTAGTATTATTAGAAAAACTCCTGATTAACATCTAGAAGTATATGCTAGGTGCTACATATTGTTCACCTATTCCAATAATTGATAATATCGAATTCCGAATTAAATCCAACAGGTAGCAGGCTACCCAACTTGTGTATCCAGAAAATCTCTTGTCTAGAGAGTATTAATAACTTGTCACCCCCTCTAGGGGGTTTCTGGATCTGTTCGATAGCCTGCCACCTGAAGGAACGAACATCACCATTATGGATGTCCAAAAAATGTCTCGATAGGGCTGACACTGCCCTTTCGCCACTGATATGGGCCAGATGTTCCTTGACTCTAGTGCCCACCTCTCTAGTCGTTCTCCCCACATACTGCCTGTTGCAAGAGGTGCACTCAATTAAATAAACCACAAACTTGCTTTTGCATTTCACACAACCTTTTGTCTCAAAGGTTTCACCTGTACTGGCTGAAACAAAGGTCTCTGAAATCCGAATGTGGTCACAAGACTTACAGATGCGCTTTCCGCACCTGTAGGTACCCTTAAAATGTAACCATGAGCTCACTGTCTTTTCGCTCCTCAACAGGCTTGGGGATAGAATATTGCCCAAAGTCATATTCCTTTTATAGATGAATTGACAACCTTCACTAATGAAAGGACGTAGTTGCCTATCACCTCTTAAAATGGGCAAATTCTTGCGAATGATGTTAGAAACCTGATAATACTGATTAGAGTACGTGGTCACAAACCGTGGTTTGTGTTTCGTACCAATCAACTCTTCACCATCACTTTCTTTCTTTTTGGGAACTAGCAAATGACCTCTATCAATTGTCTGGACTTCCCTAAGGGCCCCGTCCACAATTTGTCTAGGATACTCTCTTGCTAGTAGTCTGTTTCTGAGTTTTTCGCTCTCTCTTCTGAAATCCCCATCACGTGTGCAGTTGCGCTTTACATGCAAAAACTGCCCTTTTGCTATTCCCTTAAACACATGTCTAGGGTGGTTACTATGTGCGTGTAAAATGGAGTTACCTGATATTGGTTTTCTGAAGAGAGAGGAAACAACACTCTTATTTTGTAAATCTGCAGTCAAGGTGACGTCAAGATAGTGTATCTTCGTTTGGTGCCACTCATGTGTGAATTGAAGATTCACTGAATTACAGTTCAAATAGGCGACAAATTCTTCTGCCACCTGTGAGCCTCCAGACCAGATAATCAAAATATCATCTATAAATCTCATGTACTTTGCAATCCTTGGAGAGAAAGTATTTCTATCTCCAAAGACGTGGAACCGCTCCCACCACCCCATGAAAATGTTGGCGTAGGATGGGGCAAACTTTGCCCCCATAGCAGTTCCACGTCTCTGGAGATAGAAATCATCAGCAAACTTAAAGAAGTTGTGCTTGAGTAGAAACTCAATAACTCTAAGTATATATTGTTGATGGTCGTCTGTCAACCCAGTATACAATTGCAAATGAAATTTAACCGCCTCCAGGCCAAACTCGTGAGGTATAGAGGAATACAGGGAGACCACATCGATGGTCATCCAACTGTATTCCTCTTGCCATACCACTCTTTCCAATTTTGACAGAGTGTGTGTGGTATCCCTAAGGTAGCTTGGAAGTCTCTGCACCAAAGGTTGCAGAAACTGGTCCACCCACCTGGACAATGGTTCCATCAATGAGCCTATGCCCGCCACTATTGGGCGTCCCCTGACATCTATTAGGCTCTTGTGGACTTTAGGAAAGTGGTGGAAGATGGGCATCACAGGGTTAACAACCATAAGACAGTCAAAGGTACTTCTGTCAAGGATGCCCATCTCCACACCATCGTCCAAAAGATCCTTTAGTAGTCTCTGATATTGTAAAGTCGGGTCTCTAGGGAGGAGAGTGTAAGCCTCTGGATCTCTTAATTGCCTGTGGGCTTCGCCCACATACATATCTTTGTCCAGCACCACCACACTCCCTCCCTTGTCAGACTGTCTTATGACTATGCTTTCATTAGTCTGTAATTTGATCATGGCCTCTCTCTCTCTCCTAGTCAGGTTAGAGGGACCCCTAGTCTCCTGTTTAGAGAGGGTGGTCAAATCCTCGACCACCCTTTTATGGAAAACCTCTAGACTCTTCCCCCTAGCCTGAATCGGAAAGAAATTAGACCTAGATCTCATCATTACTGTATTACTCTCACTAGTAGTACTAGTCTCATTGTTATAGGAAAGATCCTCTAGGTCTGTTAGAGAACAAATGTCTTGAAAGGTCAATTCGTCAAAATTAGTAGGTGGCCTTTGTTGTTGTGGTTCTAGCTCTCTTGTGTCAGTATTAGGAAAGTACTTCCTGAGTGTAAGATCCCTCACGAGTCTATTAACATCTAATATGGTTTGAAACAAATCAAAGTCTCGTGAGGGAACAAACCCAAGACCATAGTTTAACACTTTATTTTCAAATGGGGTTAGTGTGTATGAAGAGAGGTTAATCACAGAATGTTCTGTCACTGATATTTCTGTCTCACTACATTCCTGTTCCCCCTGACTGGGTAACGGTGATTGTTCGTCTCGTCTTGTGATTGATTTATATTTCCCCTGCCCCCTCCCCCTTGTGGTTGTCTGGTGGCCCAGTGAAAGACCTGGGTCTCTGAGGTGCTATTATGTTGTTCTTGTCTACTACTTCTAGTCCCCATATGGTAATGGGATCTACCACGACCTCTACGGCCACCCCTATGGCTACCCCTTTTTTGTATTGCCCCCTGGCTCTGATTGTCTTTTAAAATGCCTTTAATGGGTTGTGTCTCAATAGCGTCCTCTTCAACTCTTTGTTGAAACTGAGCTGAGCTGTTGTCCTATGGTTCAGAGCTCGAGTAACCGTCTGTTTCAAAGCTGGTAGCAAACCTCTCTTCGTCAGTTATATCCGGCTCTGAATCAGAGAACCCCACTCTCTTAATGGGCTCCACCACCTGTGATTTTGACCTCCAGTTACCCTGTTTTTTATTTTTATGTTTAATTCTCAATCCCTTTTGGTTAGGATTTTGATCATTCTGACTAGCACCCAATTGGTTGGACCATGCCTTACCTCTATCTCGTTTACGCCAGATATAGACTACTCCTTTGCTATAGTCTTTTTGATCTCTAATAAATTTTGAGTGTTTAGTCTGAATGATCAATTTTCTAGACTCAGCCATGGTTTCTCTAAGTATGTCATCATATTGTGGATAAATGTCATGCTGTTTGTACTTATTCATTTCAGTTTGCAACTCTAAAATCTTATTTTTAACTTCATTCAACAACATTTCCTTATATTCTATAAGAAGTGTAATCAACTTTAACGAACAGTCAGTAAGTGCTTGGTTCCATTTCTCAATAAAGGCAGTGTCCTTAATCTCATAAGTGGGAAATTTATTAATTCTCAAGCCTCTTGGTACCATATTGAGACTGAGATATTTAGATAGAATCCATTTGTCCCACTTGAGTTTTTGATCTTTAATCTTTAAATATTCCATGTCCATAAAGAAATCCCCTAGCTGTGTGTTAGGTACATCTTGCTCAAAGACATCAGCTAATTCAAGGGAATCAAAATTATCATCATCAGTGTCTTTCAGTGAGTAAAAGGATTCACTATTAGCCATATCTGTTTAGGATAACCAATCTCTCACTCTTAACTTGCACTGTGTCAAAAAGGAAAATATAGTGATACAGCAATTAGCCCCTTTGCCAGATTAAAGTTGTTATGATGTTTCCACTCCAGGGAAAATACACAGTAAAATGACGAACAAACTCTGTGGAACTTGAATACCAAAACAACTTGTGGAGGGGTTAAGGTAGAGACCAACTACCTGGGCCGTTACTCATGCAACTAGCAGCTGGTGAGGGTAAAAATACAAAAGTTAGTTCATGCTGCAAAGGAGTATAAGAGAATGACAAAAGCGATATATCAAACTTGAGTGGTCACGAAGGTGAAATAACATCCAACCTTAATGCAACTTGATATCCACTTGTTCCCACTTGTCAATACATGTAGTGTGGCATATTATCGTGAGTACACAGTTAATCAGACAGATTTCCTCTTACCGGATCCTCCGTTTGTCTGTTATCAGTCTGCGCTCACACCACCGGCTGCAACTTCTCCTCACGTACTTGCAGCTCCATACAGCCTCCTCTGATATTCTTCTTATCCGCTTGTCAGCGGTGATAGCAGCGGGTCTAACACAGCATACAGCTTCCGTGTACTCCTCACTCACGCTGCACAGCCCAGGTGCTCCTCCCCTCAAAGTTCCGGTGCAACGGGATAGGCTGATTTCCTAAGCCAGAGCCTTCACACATAGAGATGAATGGAGTCCCAGTACTCCACAGGAACACAGAAAAAAAAACAGCGGTTTTATCATTAAGATATTGTACAAAGTTCTGAGCAGTGCTTAGGTCACCAGACCAGATGATCCGAAGATCATCAATGTAACGTGCATAGCTAACATTAGAGCTGATACACTCACTCCATATGTATTCCAATTTAGCAATAATTGATGTGGGACCTGTTGATGTATGGAAATCATTTAAATTTAAAACTTGTATTCTAGCATTGAGGTATATATATTGGGATACTGGGATTTACTTATTGATAGAAACCCAGGGCACTTATGATGCTATAGACATTGATCTGTACAATGTTATCTATCTAAGATAATATTAGCCATATAAATCTAGCATGGTAGCAGGCATGAGCAGCAGGTTCTATTTATCTTTGTAGATTATATCAATAAGAGGTTAATGACGACAAAATTAACAATTAACTTTTAACCAATGAGATTGTTTTTAACTCTTTTTAAACAGTACCGATCTGTACACAATTAGGTCTATGATTACAGTCGCCAGGACCGAAACCGGTCAGACCATTTCTCTCATGGCTTAATATCCTGCTTGGAGTTTGGTGTTGACACTGCTTTGCCTACTTTTAAAATTTTGGAAATAAAATGTATGCTTTTTATTTACATTGAGGCTGGACTGCTTCGGATTATTTGTTTTTTCATTTGTCTATTACGGAGCACTGGAGCTCCTTCACTTTCCAGGCATCCACACCCCCTGAGCCAAGAGCTTATTAAAAGTTACGCTTGGATCAACCTGTGACGTCACCATGTTGGACCAAATACACAGATCGAGACCACTGTAGTGAGGAGGAGCCGAACAAGGGAAACAGTTTGCAGCGGCTGATGCTGAAGAGGTGAGAAATTCCCCACCGCAAGTCTTTGAAGTGCTGCAACTCCTGACTGCTTTTGGCTGGCACTATAGTAGGTGAGTCCATGTGTCAGCACTCACGGAGTGGACACTATATATACCAGTTCCTTTTCTTTCCCCTCTATCTGCACATTGAGCATGGATACAGGGTCCCCTGTATATATCTTGAACTACCTTTAATTACAAGTCTGCTATAAGGGTGGGAGGAGCTCTCGCCCTAGTACCCATTACACTATCATTGATAGAGTGGATGACAGTCTGTGGACTCTCTGTGTATAACAAGGGACGGCATTAACCAACATTTATCAGGCTTATCCCCATTGGATATCGCTTCTATTTTTGTATACATGTACACTATATCTACAATCCCCCAGCTCATATAGGTTTATTATTCATGTACAAGGTTCACTATTGTAACAAAAGAAGTTCAGTTTCAATAAAGCTAAGAAATATTATAAGTAAGATCCATAATATTAACATTTTAAATATTGATCAGAAGTCCTCATGAGTTAAAGGGACAGTAAACATCATCATTTTTATGCTTTAACAATAAACACCAACTTTAGTAATATTAAATTAATATTTGTCTTATTTCCCAAAGTTTTTAATTAAACATATAATTGACCCTCATGATTTTTTTTTCTAATAATGCAGCCCACCCACCGCTTCTCCCTACTATTTTATTATTTTTACCTTATGCCTTTTGCGCCTATCAGTGGGATACCGATTGCGCCAATGATGTGTATATTGAGCACGTTTCATTATGCTCAGCTGTTTTCCCTAAATCTACGCATGCGCACTTTTTTGCTTTTTCCCTCAGATGTCACTGAAGTAAATATTGGAATGCCGCGTCTGCAATCCGCTATCTACTTATTTATTGCTTGTCTGTGCATGCGTACTTTCTTTGCTCTTTCCCTCAGCTGTGAATCTGTCACTGAAGTATATATCTGAAGGCTTTCTAATAAGTTTCAAGAGCGCGCTTGGTAGCCTGGTCAGGGGCATGTCAGGGGGCATGAAAAAAAGTCATAGAGGGCGGAGTTACAAACATGCGGCCGTTAAAAATATTTTAATGCATATCATCTACATCACGCTAGTTATGGACAGTCTACACCATATACAAATTAATTTAAATAATAAAACTATACATTTATCGTTTTCAACATCTTGTGTTTACTGACCCTTTAAGAAGTTGATCATCACTACTCTGCGGTTTTAGATTCTCACTGTAACAATTTACAGGTATCGGTACTGTACATGTTTTACCCAGCACTTTTATGCTTACCATACCTTTAATATAATAATAACTTACTAAAAGAAAAGAAAACATAGAAAATGTACACAGTTTTTAAAAATACTTCTATTGATGGTAGAAAATATAAAGCAATATTTTGCGTCCCAATAGGAGTGCTACAATGCAAATAAATGGCATCTCACAAGCAGCCTTGTTGATTCTAACCTCATACGCAGGAATACTCTTATTATACTTATTATAGTGAAGGTAAACTTTGGTGAATGAAAGTCCATTTTTTAAAAATACTATTAAAAACAGGGGCACTTTCATTCATCAAAGTTTACGAATCAGCCGTTTTGATTAAAAACTTACCTTTTTTTCTCTTCACAGCTACAGCAGCTTCCGCCTCCTGGAAGTCCTCTCTTCACATGTCAGCAATGACTAATCCAGCTTCCTCCAATCATGGCTTTCCCCCCAGGGTGGTTATTGCCTGAGGCCATGCTGTGATTGGAGGAAGCCGGATTAGTCATTGCTGATGTGTGAAGAGAGGATTTCCAGGAGGGGGAAGCTGCTCTGTCTGTGAAAAGAAAAAAAAGTAAGTTTTTAATCAAAACGGCTGATTTGTAAACTCTGATGAATGAAAGTGCCCCTGTTTATTTTATTTTTTTTTGTTTTCAAGAAATTTTTATTGAATAAATCAAATCTTACAATAAAGTGTAATTATAATGTCTAACAGTCATCATCTATACAATATGAAAATATTATTTTTATAAGGCAATCCATATTACATTGCATTGTAAACCTTGTTAGCAGTCCATCAATTGTGTATATTCCTCCCATATAAATTTAAGAGAATAATAGTCCTCCAATCTATGTATCCAAAAGTAATGATACTTTTTTAGAGATAACGTCAAGTTGACACATTCAGACCATTCCCTTATTGAAGGAATTGACTCTTTTTTCCACAAGCGGGGTATCAATTGTTTAGCACAATTTAACATTATGTACAAAAGCGTGGATCTCAGGCTGCAAGTCAATTTAACTGATTTGCGAAATAAGCATGTCAAGGGGTCTAAGGGTATAGTACTATGTATTGCTTTGTTTATCTCTCCTATTATGGACTGCCAGTATTCAACAATTTTAGGGCATTCCCACCATATGTGTATTGGCGAGCCTACCTGACCACATCCTCTCCAGCAATCAGCGGTTGTTGCTGGGTATAGCTGGGCTAATCTTTGGGGCGTATAGTACCATCTACTAAGTAGTTTCATGTTAGTTTCACGAAATCTCATAGAGGAGGCCGAGGAGTTCATCTTAGAAATGATAGCTATCCACTCTTTTTCAGTAAGTTTTGTATTCAATTCTGTTTCCGATTTCTGTGTATATGTAGGAAGGGTGCGGGAGTTTCCCTGTAAGATCAGCTTATATGAGATGGATAAATGGCCTTTAGTTATATTTGCCTGGTAACAAAGGGCCTCAAATGGGGTAAGTGGCCTACTATATTTAGATTTTTCGGGGTGTGAGGAGATTATATGAGTTAATTGATGATACTTAAACCATTGGTTAAAGTATGGTATGCCTAGGTTAAGTAAGTCTATCCTTGGGTGTAGTCTACCATTGTCAAGCACTGTGTGGTAGGGAATTAGTGAGTGTATAGAGCGTATTGAGTTTAGAGTGATACTTTTTCCGCTATCGAAAATCTGATTCAAGAGAATTGGGGTTAATGGGGAAGGATTCGATGAGAGTGTGGAAACCTTTTTAAGCACCCTATCACATTGTTTGAGTGTTTCAACAGTGAGGATAGATGTAGTGTGTAGTGCTTTCCGTTGTGATGCTGGTGACCAGCAGGTACTACTGAGATTAGCGGAATTGGCTAAATCCTGTTCCAATGCTACCCATGCCTTATCTTTCTCGTGCCTACACCAATTAATTACAAAGTGAGCAGCTAATTTATATAGCGCTAAATTTTGGACTCCCAACCCTCCTTTCTCTTTAGGCATATACATCGTCTTCATCGACACTCTGATCATATGTTTGGACCATATATAGGTATTAATGGAGTTTTGTAGGGATTGCATGAAATGGTCAGATATGGGCATAGGTAGAGCCTGTAACAAATAAAGTATCTTTGGGAGAATCATCATCTTAATTGCACTTATTCGACCTAACCATGACATAGATTTGTGCGTCCAGTTGTGAAGTTCCTGCTTAATCCTTTGGTGTAATGGTAAAAAGTTTAGAGTTAATAATTTATCTTTGTCACCAGTTATTTGTATCCCTAGGTATTTGATAGAAGTAGTTTGGAGTTTATAAGAAAATGTCTGTTGTATTTGCTGTGTTACATATCGAGGGCTATGTAAGCTAAGAAATTCCGATTTGGAGTCATTAATTTTAAAGTAGGAAATATTACTGTATCTGGAAAATTCAACTGATAGGGCCTTCAAAGAATTTAATGGATTTGTGAGGGTAAGCATGACATCGTCAGCATACAATGCCATTTTATATTCTCTATTGTGTACAGTAATACCTGAGATGTTAGGATTCTGACGTATGTTTGTCGCTAGGGCTTCCATAGCCATTACGAATAGGATGGGTGACAGTGGGCAACACTGACGTGTGCCATTCGAAATTTTAATCAATGTTGACAATGAATCGTTCAAGCGTATTTTAGCTGTGGGGAAGTGGTATAGGGCGAATATTTTCTCAATTATAAATGGTCCGAATCCAAATTTATATAAAGTGGCCTTTAAAAAATCCCAATTAAGCCTATCAAAGGCCTTTTCCGCATCTATAGATAAAAATATTGTTGGTATATCCATTTTGGAAACATAGTCTAAGAGATTAATTATTTTAGTAGTATTATCCCTAGCTTCACGGTTTGGCGTGAAACCTGCCTGATTGGTGTTGATTAATAGGGGGAGTATTTTGTTGATACGGGTAGCTATTATCTTTACAAACAATTTAGTGTCCACATTGAGGAGTGATATAGGTCTGAAATTAGCTGGGGTGGTGGGGGGTTTCCCAGGTTTGGGAAGAACAGTTATATGGGCTTCCACCATATTCTGGGGGAATGGGTTGTCTTTATTTATTTTGTTGAAAAGGGTCAAAAGGAATGGGACTAAGATATCCTGAAAGGTTTGATAGTAACGTACTGAAAACCCATCTGGGCCTGGACTCTTACCCACGTTTAAGTTTTTAATGGCTTGAAGTAGTTCTGTCTTAGAGATCGGGGTATCTAGTTCAGCCATTTATTCATCAGTTAAGGTGGGGATATTGGTGTTGTCTAAGTATGTGGATATATTAGACTCTAAATCTGGTTGAGATTCTGGACTATTTAGATTGTAAAGCCTATTGTAATAATCCCTGAATTGTGTGATGATTGCCGGTGTGGATTTTTTGTTTATTGGGAACATGCAGTTCATGTACATATGATTTAAGTTTTTTAGATTTCAGATATCTGGCTAGCATTTTTCCCGCCTTATTTCCTTCATAGAAACATCTTTGCTTATATTTTTGAGCTATGGACTGCTGTTCCTGAGCAAGTAACTCTTTGAGTTGGTATCTACACTTCTGTAAATTGTGTAGAATGTGGGGGTCTGTGGGTCTCCTCTTATGTTGGAGTTCTAGATTTGAGAGTTGTGTGGTGAGTTCGGTATAGTGTTGCCTTTCTATCTTTTGTTTTTGGGCTTTATGTTTTATAAATTCTCCTCTCATATAACATTTGTGCGTTTCCCATAAAATAAATTTGTCTACTTCTGGGGTGTTGTTAATTTCAAAGAAGTCCATAAGTGACCTGACTAATCTCTCCTTCCTATCTTCAGAGTCCAACAGGGAGTCATTTAGTCTCCACTGGAATTCAGAATTCCTAGTGTTAGGCCAATTTAATTGTATTAGCATTGCGGAATGATGGTTTTATTAGGGAATTTTTAAAATATGTCAAACCTGTCTGGTTAGTAAAAAATAGTCTAATCGGCTATATGTCCTGAAAGGGGCTGAGAAAAAGGTATAATCTCATTTTTCACCATTAAAGTAACGCCAGGTGTCAAAAAGGTTGTATTCTCTAAACATTTTCCATAGGAAGCGGGCTGTTTTTAGGGAGACCCTCAATTTGGGGTTTGAACTATCTATTTGAGGTTGAATTGGGAAGTTAAAATCTCCACCCAATATGATGATTCCTCTAGAGAAGTCTATAATCTTTTGAAACATCATTCTAAAGAAATATTTATGTTTATTATTTGGTGCATATATGTTGACGAGTGTCACTGGGGTACCGAATAGGAGACCAAAGACCCCCAAGAATCTACCTTCTCTATCTTTATATGTCTGTATATGCTGGAAAGCTATATTTTTATCAATGAGGATACTAACCCCCCTTTTTTGTGTGTAGATGAGTTATGGTAGTGCTGTGTATAGTGGTAACCATAGTATTTGGGTTCCTTATGTTTTTGGAAATGTGTTTCTTGCAGGAAGAGGATATTTGCTTGACGCTTATTCATGTCTGATAGTGCTATTGAGCGTTTTTGGGGCGAATTAAATCCCTTAACATTCTGGGATATGATGCTTAGATTATGTGTCTTTATATCTATTGGATGGAGAAAGGGAAAATGTGTGGTCTCTTAAAATAATTTGTCGCCTGTTTTTACATGAGGGAATCAAACAACCTTAATACATCAGATAACAACAAAATTCCAGCGTTAATGCCATATTGATTTGTCTACAATAACATGATACATGACTGCAACAGTGGTGTACACCTTCTAGAACCTGGGGTGTCATACAACAACATTTAACCACATTCATAACATAACAAATAACTAATATAACGTACAAAACAAAAACATATGCACTTCGTGTAAACATTTTCTGAGTTTCAGAAATAAGGTGAGAACTAAAACAGTAATTAGGGGTCATAAGTAGGGTGACCTTTGAAATAGAGATAAGGTATATAATTAAGGCCTTCAGTGATATGCAAGAATAATTACAGATCCTGTAACATAGGCATGTTTTGAACATTATAATATTCTTTGAGAATAAGACCTGGAACCTACTATCATTATTTTCATAACTAAAATCAGAGCGCAAACAGTATAATTGCTTTAAGCCTGTATATATATATATATATATATATATATATATATATATATATATAACAAGAGATACTCATATTTACAAGTCCTCTGAATCTGAATCTGAATCCTCCTCGTCAGGGGCCACTTGATTTGTGGGTTTAGCTATTCTCTTCTCCTTCGGTGTAATAGAGGGATTAGATACCACTTTCCCTTTTTTTTTGCAACGAGACAATGTCCCACAGTCTTTCTTGTGTCTTTCTTTGGTGTCTTGTTCCTTCCTTTTCTTGCATTGGTTGCGGCAAGAGTATAGCCGGTGGTTCCAGATCAAGCAGTCTGCAAAATTGTTCCACTTCCGACAGACGTGAACAGAAAAACCGTTTATTATTGTGGAGTACCAGTAGTTGGAAAGGAAATCCCCATCTATAAGGAATTTTTTTATTCCTCAGGAGTGTGGTTAGGGGGGATAATTTCTTTCTTCTCTGTAATGTCCTCACAGCCAGGTCAGCATAGAACTGTATAACAACCCCTCTAAAGCGTATTGGTTGTTTCTTTCTGGAAGCGGCCATTATATTCTCTTTCTCCAAAAAGTTCTTACATTTTATTATGATATCCCTTGGGGGAGCAGTGTCTGGAGGTTTAGGCCTGAGGGCTCTATGTGCCCATACCCACTGGATGTTAGCAGCGTTAGGATCACTTAGTAGATGTGTAAAGAGAGCAGGTAGGTATACCGGGAGGTCCTTTGGAAGTACTGATTCTGGAACCCCACGCAGCCTGATGTTTTTCCTCCTACCCCTATTCTCAAGATCCTCTAGCTTATCTTGCAAAGAAGTTATCAGTTCTGTTTGCTGATCTATTGTGTCCTGCATAGTTGTTAGATCCTCCCGTATGATGTCCCCTTGATCTTCTAATGCTTCAACCCTGAAATCAAGGGTATGCATATCTTGCTTAAGTTCCTGCAATTTCTCCCTTATACAGGTTCTGACTACTTTAGCAATGTCCTGTGTTGATGCTAGAGAGGATAAGATATGTGATGGAATTGAGGTTTGGCTTGTGTCAGTCGCTTCTTGAGCATTGTGAAGGGAGTCATCTGGGGAGGGTGGTGTACTAGGGGCATCATGTTGCCTTTGTGCCTTCTGGTCAGCAGTGGTATAAAATGTGCTTACAGATTGACTCTTGTTTAAGGAGTATGTGAGCTTTTTACAGGTTTAATACCCTTCTTTGTAGCCATCTTTAGTTATGTGAATAAGATTTCCTCAAACCAGAGTGAATAAGAGTAAGAGTGTTTAGAAGGCAATGTCCTCTGCCGCTAGATATAAAGTGGAGTACTAGCTCTGAGGAGCCTATTTCAATTGCACCGTAAAATCTTTGTAAATTAAGGTATGTGGGACACAATTAAAAAGCGTTATTCATACACCGCTGCATAATTCTCCTTATCCCCCTTAATATCCAGCCTGCATCTGCTTTGGGGCCTGAGTTGGGAACATTGCGTGCATAGACTGCGGTCTCAGAGTTACCTCTCCGTTATGGAGTATCCGGCATTGCATGGTGGGTAATACTGTTTGCCACTTATGTGTCCCTCTATCTATTCCTCCATAGGGGATGTTACACTTTCCCACTGCTGTGCTTACCCATCAAGGGTTAATCCTCTTCTCTGCTGGGTTCGTGTTTCTCTCCCTGCCGTTCTTCCTTGTCGTTTATGTAGCAGTCTCTGTGCTCGTGGCCTTACAACATGGCCGCTGCGGAGTTCTTTTAGAACCTGTTCCCTCAGGCTGTGCGCTACGGACTAGCGATCAGAGGGTATTGACAGTGTCTCTGAGGTGTCCGGTATATAATCCATGTGTTCAAAACCCTGAAAGCCTACATTAGACCATATCAGGTCTCCTTGTGTCCGGTCCCCTTCACAGAGCTCAGGGCTTAAGCAGCCATTTTAGCTGTGGCCGGCTCCGCCCCCTGAAAGTGCCCCTGTTTTTAATAGTATTTTTAAAAAACGGACTTTCATTCATAAAAATTTACCTTCACTTTAAACTGAATGGGCTTAAATGTAAAAAATAGTTCTGGAAGAGTATGTTGCAAAAGCAATAGGATAAGACAATAGTGCTTGCTTCTTAATATAACTTGCATACGTTGGGTTGCATATATTTATTGAACTATTGTGTTAATTACACAGTTTGTGAATATGTTTTACTTTGTGCTTTTCAGTTAAACAATACATTACAGTGCTTAGATTTATATTTGACTCTCAAATCAATTGAGACTCTCCTTATAATACCGTCAGGATTACACTTATCTTGCAGTTTGTAATTTATCAAGGCAGTCTAAAAACATTCTTTATGGTGTTTTTTATATTATCAATTCATATTTTGTAGTCTGTGACATGATGGAAATAGGGGATATTACAGCTAGAAAAGCTAAACTACAGTCCTTGGTGAAAAGCCAACAGACTCCAGCTTTACTGGATCTGGATCTTTGTGGTCTGTTCCTGCACAGAGAAAAAATAGGAATTAAAGAAATAAAGTTGTGGTAGGACATAGGATTTTTTCAACTATACATTGATGAAAACTAAATTCCCAGAGGATTTTTTTTCCCAACATATGCTACACACAGGAGCGATTTTATGGCTGAATTGAACATGACACTTTATCAATGTTCTCTCACTTTAATGAAACAACTCCCCAGAAGTAAAAAGTATTAACTGTGTGATCCTAAATATCAAAATGATCAAAGACAACTTTATGAAACACTAGACAATCTTAATGATGTTTTTTCCAAAAGGAAGGCCCATAAATATCACATATATTGCAAGGACAATGATTTGGATATTGTATATAATTGGAACACTAGTGTCAATTCTAAACATCATAAATCCAGGAAGAGGTAATCTGATAGGAGAGTACATTTTTCTAATTTTGATACAACTACTTATGTTTACAGTCCACGTTCATCTATTCCTGTGGAAAAAAACCTAAATAATGTGTCACAGAGATGTGCTAAAATGCCAGCGGCCAACCGTACTGGATATGTGGAAAGCAATATAGAAACAATTAATGATAAGCCCTTGCCAAATAGATAGTGACAGATGTAATAGTTATATAGTTTGAAGTACCTCTGTCACGGATACCAGACAGCTAAGGCTACCCCCCACCCCCCTACATCCTCACCCCTGTTGTTTCTCAGTGGTTTTGGGCTCCTCAGAGCAACCACAATCCCTGGAAGCTTTGGTTTGCTTGTCTTGTGAAAAGCTGGTGTATGACCAGGAAAACCCTCTTAGGCTGGCTGGGCCCCTGGAACTCCCGGTCGGCCACCTCACCACGGACACCCACCTAACCACTCTCAGGCTGTCCGGGCTCCTGGAACTCCCGGTCGGCCACAGGACAGCAGGACACCCGCTAACTTTACCCCTGGTCGCTCCAGCAACCATGTGCCCCAGAGCTCCGCTCTTTTGGGGATTAGTAGCCCTTAGGGAGGACAAGAGGTGAGGGAATTACCGGAGGGGAGCTGCTTTGGGAACCAGTGGTTTTGGACACCCCTACCCCCATAACTTCAATGGGATGTATCTCCGGTCCCAATAACGAATTACGCCGCTTTTTGAACTGCGACATCTGGGGACCGAGAGCTTTCAAATGACATCCTGGAAGTGCCGCCACTCCCCCGGGATCACCCCAAAACCGTCACCACTGTGTCCTGGGATTCTGTGGGACTATAGTTGCTATGGAGGCGCCGGTCAGTCTGGAGGGGCGGGAATGGCGGGAAAACTGTGGCATTGTCTCCCTGTTTTATCAAGATGTGTGTGTGTATAAAAGATGTGTGTTTGTCCCAATAAAGGCAGATCTTATTTCACCTGAATGCTAGTCTGTCTAGTCATTTAGGTGGGCTCCTGCTAGAATCACTTTCCTGGGCTACATAGCAGCCTGTTCCAGGCAAAGGAAGGACCCTCTGGCAGAGCTACCCAGTCGGGGTAGCTGGAGTCTGCCACAGGGTGGGACACTGAGTCCTGGTGCTGTCGGGCATCAGGGGTGGCTACAGGCTGTGGTCACTTGCCAGCTACATAGCTGCAGTTGGCAGGGAGGAAGGAGGAACCGTTTGGTGGAGCTATCCAGTTGGGGCAACTGGGGTATCCGTCACATTGTCTGGCAGCGGTGGGATCTGTTTCTTCCACACGGTTCCTGCTGACAGAGGAGAAGTGCCACAGTAACCGGTAACCATGGAGGCCGAGTTTTGATGGAGAATGCCAGAGGCGCTGGCCCCACTGTACGGTCCTGGTTCTGCACAGAACAAGCGGGAAGAGAGGAAAGGTCCTCCCCACTGATAAGGAAAGGTACTGGCTCCAGCTAGATTTACGAATGCCTTTCCTGGGAGAGCAGCCACAGCTGATTGCCTTACACGGACTGGTCCAGACAGAGATGGCACTGGAGGATGACTACCGAGCCCTCCAGTGGTATGCTATGCATGTGCGGTCATGGCTGGAGGAGGTCTACCCAACAGAGGGCTTTGGCGGCCCTGGATTACTATTTGAAAAGATGCTAAAGGACCTCGACTTTGGGGAGAAGACTGACGAAAGACTGGCTGAAATTTGCGGATACCGAGAGAGACTGTTGGATCTCTCAGGAGTGCCTTGGCTTGAAGCCGATCTGAATTTTATGATTGGCCAGGAATGGGAACTGGAAGTGGCATATGCAGAGCTGCTGGATCCCGATCAGCAATCTGGCTCCGAGCTGGCAACAGGACAGAGAGCCGCCAGCCTCTGTCCAGCACCTGCAACAGCTCCAGGAAACCAGGGAGAGGAGGAAGTCATCCTCCCTCCCCTTACAGAGAACCCCTTGAAGGGAGAGATGGATGTTGATAACTCTCCCCAACAGCAGAACCCCTTCCCAGGAGAGGAGACAGTTCTCTCCCCAGTGGCAGAGCCAGGAGCAGGGAGACAATTGGTCTCTCTCCCCAGCGGCAGAGCCATCCCCTGGGAGTGGAGGTAGTCGTCCTCCCTCCCCATAAGCAGAACCCCTTCCTGGGAGAGGAGACAGTCGGTCTCTCTCCCCAGCGGCAGAGCCAGGAGCTGGGAGAGGAGACAATCAGTCTCTCTCCCCAGTGGCAGAGCCATCCCCTGGGAGTGGAGGTAGTCTTCCTCCCTCCCCTTACAGAGAACCCCTTGCAGGGAGAGATGGATGTCGATAACTCTCCCCAGCAGCAGAACCCCTTCCCTGGAGAGGAGACAGTCAGTCTCTCTCCCCAGCGGCAGAGCCAGGAGAGGAGACAATTGGTCTCTCTCCCCAGCGGCAGAGCCATCCCCTGGGAGTGGAGGTAGTCGTCCTCCCTCCCCTTACAGAGAACCCCTTGCAGGGAGAGATGGATGTCAATAACTCTCCCCAACAGCAGAACCCCTTCCTGGGAGAGGAGACAGTCGGTCTCTCTCCCCAGCGGCAAATCCATCCTTCGGGAGCGGAGGTAGTCGTCCTCCCTCCCCTTACAGAGAAGCCCTTGCAGGGAGAGACGGGTATCGATATCTCTACCCAGCGGCCAAATCCTTTTCTGGGAGAGGAGACAGTTGGTCTCTCTCCCCAGCGGCAGAACCCCGTACAGGGAGCAGAGACAGCCGGTCTCTCCCCAGCGGCAGCACAGTTTCCCATGGAGCGGAGGAAGCAGACCTCCCTCCCCAGCGGTAGATCTCCTTCTTGAGAAAAGAGGCAGACGGTCTCTCCCCTCAGTAGCTTGGCAGGGTCTCTACCCTTTTCTTGTCCCTGAGTATTTCTCACCGGGGGCAGGCGATGCATTAGGCAAGGAGGATAAAAGCTTATACAGTTGGTGCCACATGTTTGGGCACCCGAGCTTTGCCTGCCCCACCAAGGAGCAACCTCCCCCTCCAGTCTGGGGTGGGAATACAGCTGGGAAACCGGCACTAGCTTTGTTTGTGGGTGGGTCAGCCGGTACTAAACAGAGTGTCACAGAGAGAGGCAGTGTGGCCATGGAACTTAAGGACACTGGTACTTGTGGGACAGCAATTGTTTGGGAGCTGGCCTTAGAAAACTTGTTTGAGACTTTGCCTTATGTGACTATCCCATCAGGAACCCCCCAGGATGCCCCAAGCTCAGGAGAGATGGGATAACCTCTCCCAGCAACCGAGAAGTGGAGGGCCACCGTCGGACAGCCCCAGGCCGACCCGTTAAGGGTCTAGCCGGGTCTGCCAAACTGGAGGGGGGGAGATGTCACGGATACCAGACAGCTAAGGCTACCCCCCCTACCCCCTACAACCTCACCCCTGTTTTTTCTCAGTGGTTTTGGGCTCTTCAGAGCAACCACAATCCCTGGAAGCTTTGGTTTGCTTGTCTTGTCTTGTGAAAATCTGGTGTATGACCAGGAAAACCCTCCTAGGCTGGCCAGGCCCCTGGAACTCCCAGTCGGCCACCTCACCACGGACACCCGCCTAACCCCTCTCAGGCCGTCTGGGCTCCTGGAACTCCTGGTCAGCCACAGGGCAGCAGGACACCCGCTAAATTTACCCCTGGTGGCTCCAGCAACCATGTGCCCCAAAGTGCCGCCACTCCCCTGGGATCACCCCAAAACCGTCACCACTGTGTCCTGGGATTCTGTGGGACTATGGTTGCTATGGAGGCGCCGGTCAGTCTGGAGGGGCGGGAATGGCGGGAAAACTGTGGCATTGTCTCCCTGTTTTATCAAGATGTATGTGTGTATAAAACATGTGTGTTTGTCCCAATAAAGGCAGTTCTTATTTCACCTGAATGCTAGTCTGTCTAGTCATTTAGGTGGGCTCCTGCTAGAATCACTTTCCTGGGCTACATAGCAGCCTTTTCCAGGCAAAGGAAGGACACTCCATGCACACCAACTGAGAGTGAGAGAAAAGTGTTAGAATTGGGTCTAAACTTTGTTTCTTCTGAAAATTTTAATTTATTTCACACCCTTCTTGACGTAAATAAATTAATAAGAAACATCACACTTACAAAACATTTTCAAGGGGATACTTTTGGTATAACAAATATTAATGACAATAGAACACAAAACAGCTTCAGTAATAGTGAGGTTGGTTCAGACATAAATGGAGATTTTTTAACCTTTGGAGAAACATGTGACCTAGCGGTATTAGAAGGGTTACAAGCAGAAAGTGGTCACCTTGCAGATGAGACACCACCAATTGAGTTGGTACCGAAACTAAGAAATCCCTCACTGTTTTATCCTATTCAGAGTAGGGGATCTCTGTTGGAAAAATTTCAACAAAGAGTGGAGCAAGATCTCAATTCTCTAGCCTATACTATCAATAATAAGAGTACCAATTTTAATGGCAGTTAAACAACTGAGTGAAAATCATAACATAGTCATAAGAAATGCAGACAAGGGGGGCTCTATTGTGGTTCTTGATAAGAGCACACTTTATACAAGAAGCTCAAAGGCAACTTAATGATGTTAATCAGTATGAAAAACTTGTTTCTGATCCCACAAGTAAGTTTAAGAGAGAGTTAATGCATTTAATTGATGATGGCTTTGAACATGGTTATTTTGATCAAAACACTAAAGATTTTCTTTTAGTGGAGCATCCAGCCATACCACATTTCAATTTACTTCCCAAAATACATAAAGGTATTGAAAATATGTCAGGTAGGCCTATTGTGAGTGGGATTGGTTCATTAAATGAGCACCTCTCACAATGGTTAGATGGGATTTTACAACCATTAGTAATAAAACTTACCAGTTACCTACATGACACAAAGCAACTGTTAAGAGAATTAGAACAGGTCAAATGGGATCAAAGTTATGGTTGGCTCACTGTAGATGTACAAGCATTGTACTCATCAATTCCACACAATATGGGATTGGAGGCTATTGATTTTTTCCTAAAACGATTAGCTGGACATGACAAGGAATTTTGTAGATATATCACCAGAGTCACAAAGTATTTGTTAACACACAATTACTTTACCTTTGAGGGGGTCTTTTACCTTCAGAGATGTGGGACAGCTATGGGGGCGAAATTTGCCCCCTCCTATGCCAACCTCTTTATGGGGTGGTGGGAGCTGTCCCACATCTATGAATGTCAGGACCCCCTCAGGGAAAAGATTGTCTACTATAGACGCTTTATCAATGATCTCATTTGCATTTGGGCAGGTGATATTGAAAGTGCAAAAGCATTTGTAACCTTGCTAAATAACAATGATGTAGTCATCAAATTTACTTTTGAATTTGGAAGAAATGAAGTCCATTACTTGGATGTAAAAATGAGAGGCACATTTGAAGGACACATAGAGACAGAAGTTTTCACTAAACCAATTGCTGGTAACACTTTGTTACATGCAAAAAGTAACCACCCTATGAGAGTATTTGGCTCAGTAGCTAAAGGGCAATTTACTAGGTTGAAGAGGAACTGTAGCACTGATCATCTATATGAGAAACATGCTCAAATCTTGTCGACAAAACTTAAAGACAGAGGTTACTCTAATAGGTTAATAGAATATACCAAGAACACGGTATCAAAAATTCAAAGGAGTGATTTGCTAAAAGATAAACCTAAAGACAGGAAATGGGTTACAACTAGTGATGTCGCGAATAGTTCGCCGGCGAATAGTTCCCGGCGAACATAGCATGTTCGCTGCGGCAGGCGAACATATGCGATGTTCGATCCGCCCCCTATTCGTCATCATTGAGTAAACTTTGACCCTCTACCTCACAGTCAGAAGACACATTACAGCCAATCAGCAGCAGACCCTCCCTCCCAGACCCTCCCACCTCCTGGACAGCATCCATTTTAGATTCATTTGAAAGCTGCATTCTTAGTGAGAGGAGGGACAGTGTAGCTGCTGCTGATTTAATAGGGAAATCGATAGCTAGGCTAGTGTATTCAGTGTCCACTACAGTCCTGAAGGACTCATCTGATCTCTGCTGTAAGGACAGTACCCCAAAAAGCCCTTTTTAGGGCTAGAACATCAGTCTGCTTTTTTTTTTTTTCCTGTGTAATCTAATTGCAGTTGCCTGCCTGCCAGCGTGTGTGTCAGGCTCACAGCGTATACTGTGCCCACTTGCCCAGTGCCACCACTCATATCTGGTGTAACAGTAGTGTACATTTTAAAAAAACAACACTTTTTTGACTGTGAAATAATAGCAGACAGCTGCCAGTACCCAAGATGGCCGCCAATAAGGCAGATGGGAAGGGTTAGAGAGCTGTTTTGGGGGATCAGGGAGGTTGGGGGCTAAGGGGGGATGCTACACCACAGCATATGTAAATATGCTATAAAAAAAAAGACTTTCTGCCAGTACTTAAGATGGCGGGGACAATTCTGGGGTGGGGGAGGGAAGGGAGCTGTTTGGGAGGGATCAGGGGGTCTGATGTGTCAGATGGGAGGCTGATCTCTACACTAAAGCTAAAATTAACCCTGCAAGCTCCCTACAAACTACCTAATTAACCCCTTCACTGCTAGCATTAATACACGTGTGATGCGCAGCAGCATTTAGCGGCCTTCTAATTACTTTAGCGGCCTTCTAATTACCAGAAAGCAACGCCAAAGTCATATATGTCTGCTATTTCTGAACAAAGGGGATCCCAGAGAAGCATTTACAACCATTTGTGCCATAATTGCACAAGTTGTTTGTAAATAATTTCTGTGAGAAACCTAAAGTTTGTGAAAAAGTGAACAATTTTTTTTTTATTTGATCGCATTTGGCGGTGAAATGGTGGCATGAAATATACCAAAATGGGCCTAGATCAATACTTTGGGTTGCCTACTACACTACACTTAAGCTAAAATTAACTCTACAAGCTGCCTACATGCTCCCTAATTAACCCCTTCACTGCTGGGCATAAAACACGTGTGGTGCGCAGTGTCATTTAACAGCCTACTAATTACCAAAAAGCAACGCCAAAGCCATATAAGTCTGCTATAATGGCATGTCTGGCACACAGTGTTGGGGCAAGGGTCCATCTGACCACTGATACCTGGTCTGCAAAGCATGGTCAGGGCAGGTATATCACCTACACTGCGCACTGTGAAGCGGGCGTAACCCTTACACTACCTGATCGATACAACATCATACCTGATGTTTTAAAGCACGTTATTCCAAACAATTTAGGAATGTTAGGTGATTTATGCCCTTTATGGATTAAAACCAGACTCTGCATCAACTATGTAATTTTCCATGGGAGTTTTGCCATAGATCCCCCTCCGGCATGTCACAGTCCAGGTGTTAGTCCCATTGAAACAACTTTTCCATCACTATTGTGGCCAGAAAGAGTCCCTGTGGGTTTTAAAATTCGCCTGCCTATTGAAGTCTATGGCAGTTCGCCCGGTTCGCCCGTTAGCGAACTTTTGCGGAACTTTGCGTTCGCCGTTCGCAAACCCAAATTTTTAGGTTTGTGACATCACTAGTTACAACAGATGATAGAGTTACATTTGTCACTCAGTACAGCAATCAATTTTACCAAATATGTAACATCATACAGAAACATTTACCCCTATTACAAGCTGATGATAAATTGACCAAGATAGCTAGATAAGGTTGCAGGTTTTCCTTTAAATAGGGTATTTCCATAGGAAACAAAATAGCACCTACACGGTTAAAAGCAATTAATGGTAGAAAAAGTTCATGGCTCAGTTTTAAAGGAACTTTCCATTGCAGCAACCACACTTGCAAAGCATGTGAGTTTTTACAACCAGGATATCAATTTAGGTGCTCAGCTACAGGTGAAATATTTGGACATAAAATGTGCCTTAATTGTAGAGTAAGTAATGCTGTATATCTGTTAACATGCACTTTATGTGACCTCCAATATGTTGGGCTCGCGACAAGAGAGACCCATGAACGAATAAGAGAACATGTCTCTAATATTAAGAATGGTACGTTAACAACACAATTAGTCCAACATTTCAAAACAGTACATTCAAAGGATCCTTCCTCTTTGAAGTGGACAATAATAGAAAAATCAAGAAGAGATGATAAAAATAGAGAAATGAATCTAGCTCTCAGAGAGGTATTTTGGATTCATAAGCTTAAAACCAGAACACCCCTAGGTTTAAATTCAGAGTATGATTTAATTAATTTTTGGCATAAATAATCCTATATAGTGGCTCTAATATAGAGCAGTATATCACTGGAAGTGGATACTGAAGTGATAAATGTGTGTCCTAAATAAGAGATCAAGAGACAAATATGACCCTAATTGGTGACAGTTTACATATACGGAATAGTGATAATAAACACAATAGAGGTACAGCTATGTCAGTTACATGTTACAATGTGACCGAGGAAAACAAATGTTCTAGGTTTAGTAAACTTTGTTTATAATTGTACTAAATCTATATAGTGATTTAAGAGTCATGGCTAAATTATACTTTGTGTTAATAGTGCCCTTGAAGTATTATGTATTTAAGTATCTGTGGCTCTGTCACTTGTTCTCACTATGAGTAAATGGTGATTTTCAACTAACAAATTAACTATGTCATATTCAGCACTATTTGCGATATATATTCCTTTGTATTGTGAGAGGGAAATATATGTATATATAACATCTGTTTCTATTGTAAACTTATTTTAATATTTACAGTATACCACTGTTTATTGATACAAAGTTTGGTAGGTTTAGCGTAATAGTTATCTATGTGTAGATGTTATTTATTATACATAGTGTAATTGATTCTCTAAAAACATAAGACACAAGTCAATGATCATATAATGAAGTTAGCAATACACTAGATTACGATAAACTGCACAATTATGCTTTATGAGGAAGTGAGAATTTTTTGTAACAATTACTTTATACACGATTAGAGATACTAAGTTCGCTACACTTTAAAACGGTACCCTTAGGGTTAACTCCGCAACCTGTTCAGATAGGCTAGAAAGGGCTTGTCTTTCATTCATACACATTATCCAATGGATAGTCACCAAGTTTATTTTAATCAACCTATCAGATTACAATGGGTCTTTTAAAGGTGTATAATGAACTAAGCTTTCTCATGCTATGATTACGGCCATTGCCGAAACGCGTAAGCCAGAGAATGCTGTTCTATCTGTTTAGATGTTGTTGATGTATTAAGTTTTAATGGAAGCTGCTGAAGCATAATAAAAGTTAAATTTTATATATGGCATTTACCGAGTGTTCCTCTCATTGATCGTCTAAAGTAACTATTCAAGTTGGGGAGTTTGAGTGAGCACAGGTGCCATAGGAGTTTGATCAGACCCTGGATGGAGATGGGTTATCCCGGAGCACAACAGTACAAGCCAGAAGGCGGAGCGAGGAGGAGGAGCTGTTACCTGTCCGCATAGCCATTGCAGTGATCGAGGAGGGAGCACAGCCGAAAAAGGTTCATCAAATAAGGAATACACCTACCGGCAAAACAAGGGGCTCCTGTTGACCGACACTCAGACGGGACAGAGATCTCAGCAATCACGCCGCATAGAGCGGGTAAGACACTCGACGCACACACTGTGTGCACACATAGACTGTGGTAACAATGCTCTGCTTTCGTATCATATAAGTTCCTGACTGCTTGTACTGGCATTGTAAACGCCTGTAGCCTTGCACTACTGAGAGAGGCGGATTTATATTCAGGAACAGGTTGGGTCTAACAAAAGCTGTGCTTTATAAATGGGATTATCTCACATCACAGATGAAACTGAGTAATACGATACTGAGCTAACCTTTGGTGCTAAAGACTTTTTGTTTGTGTCAAGTTATCGAGGGTTGTGAACTAAAGAAATCTTAGCTATAATAATTATTAATGGTGTTAAAATTCTAATTTTTATTCTAAATGGAGACCTATATTGCTTATGCTCCTTAAAATCAAAATTAACACCATAATAAATTTATTAACAAAGATGTAAAATTATAATTCAGATGTATAAACCATATTTTTTGTGAAAACAAAATCAATGTCAATAGGCTTCCTAAGAGATTGCGTTTCTCGTGACCAGGAAGAGTATGGGGAGATAAAAAAGAATGAGGATGGTGTAACAAGAGTGCTGATCACTCATGGAAAGCGGATAAAATTCAGTTTAACCCTTGAATTGATGTATAAACCATATTTCTGGTGGAAAGCTAATTGTATGTCAATAGGCTTACTATGAAATTGTGTTTCCCGTGCCCAGGAAAAGTATGGTGGAGAGAAATAACAATGTGGATGGTCTTGCAGAAGTGTTTAGCAGTCATGGAAAGTGGATACTAGCCAGTTTAAACTTTGAATTGCTGTAGAAACCATATTATGTGAAACACAAACTGTATGTCAATAGTGTTCCTATGAGATAGCGTTTCCCATTGCAAGGAAGCGTATGAAGATAAAAAAACAGTGAAGATGATTTGGCAGGAGTCTTGGCCATTCAAGTGCAACATATCAAAGTGATTTTAACCGTTCAATTGATGTATAAAGCATATTTCTAATGAAAATTTTTTTTTAGGTCAATAATATTCCTATGTGATTGCATTTCCTGTGTCCGTGACGAGTATGGGGAGAGAAAAATGAATGAGGATGATGTTGCAGGGGTGTTGATCACTCATGAAAAGTGGATGTAATTCACTATAACCCTTGAATTGATGGATAAACCAGGGGAAAGAAAATTGTATGTCAATACTCTTCCTATCAGATTGCGTTTCCTGTGGCCAGGAAGAGTATGGGCAGAGAAAAAACAGTGAAGATGATCTGGCAGGAGTCTTAGTAATTCAAGGAAGAGTATGTGGAGAGTAAAAAGCGTGAGAATGGTCTGTCAGGAATGTGGATCACTCATTGAAAGCGAATACAAGTCAGTTGAACCCTTGATGTGATGTATAAAACATATTTCTGGGGAGAATTAAATTGAATGTCAATAGGCTTCGTATGAGATTGTTTTACGTGGACAGGAAGAGTATGGGGATAGAAAAAAAAACCCAGTGAGGATGGTCTAGCAGGAGTGGTGAGCAATCATGGAAAATAGATGCAATTCACTTTAACCCTTGAATTGATGTATGAACAATATTTTTGTGTTGAACATAATTGTATAGCAATAGGCTTCTTATGAGATAACATTTCCCATGGCCAGGAAAAGTATGGGGAGATAAAATACAGTAAAAATACTCTGGCAGTAGTGTTGAGCACTTATGGAAAAATAGATACAATTCAGTTCAGCCATTGAATTGTTGGATAAATCATATTTTAAAAACTGTTCATTAGGCAGCTTTACAAAATATATATGCCTTGTCATTGACTCAATAAATGTGCTCAGCTAACTCCCAATAGTGTATTACTATATTATTTTTTCTAAAAAGAATATACAGAGAATGAAAAAAACATGATAACAGAAGTGAATTTGAAAGACGTTTAATCACTAGGCAGCTTTAGAAATATTTGCCTTGTCATTGACTCAACTAATGTGACCAGCTAGCTCCTAGTAGTGTATTATTTCAGAGAACGAAACAAACACGATAACAGAAGTATATTTGAAAAACTTTGATCATTAGGGGACTTTAAAAAAAATATGCCTTGTCATTGAGTCACCAAATGTGCTCAGCTAGTTCCCACTAGTATATTAATTTATATATTTTTAAACAAAGGATATAAAGAGAATTAAATAATTGTGATAGAATCATTAACATTATTTTTGTTCATCTTTATATGATGAACATTACAACTGGTTTGTGCATGTACTTGAGTATTCAAATAAAGTATTTCCAACAAAGGATATCCAGAGTATGAAAGACATTAAAAAATCATGAACATTATTTTTATTAATCTTTATTTGATGATATTACAAACTGATTGTATAATCATTGAAAAAAAATTGCAGCAGTATATGTATTGTATTATTTCAATAAAGTATTTTCAACAAAGGATATACAGAGAACAAAATAAATAGGAAAGAATCATGAACATTATTGTTATTAATCTTTATTTGATGATATTACAAACTGATTGTTTAATCATTTAAAAAAAAAACAGCAGTATATGTATTGGAGTATTTCAATAAAGTATTTTCAACAAAGGATATCCAGAAAACCAAAGTAGTAAAGAATCATGCACATTATTGTTATTAATCTTTATTTGAAGATATTACAAACTGTTTCTTTAAACATTAAATAAAAAATGCAGCAGGATATGTATTGTAGTATTTCAATAAAGGATTTTCAACAAAGGATATCCAGAGAACCAAAGTAGTAACGAATCATGCACATTATTGTTATTAATCTTTATTTAATGATTTTACAAACTGTTTCTTAAAAAAAAAAAAAATCAGCAGTATATGTATTGTAGTATATCAATAAAGTATTTTCAACAAAGGATATCCAAAGAACAAAAATAGAAAGAATAATGCACATTATTGTTATTAATCTTTATTTGATGATATTACAAACTGTTTCTTTAAACATTAAAAAAAAATGCAGCAGTATATGTATTGTATTATTTCAATAAAGTATTTTCAACAAAGGATATACAGAGAACAAAATAAATAGGAAAGAATCATGCACATTTTTGTTATTAATCTTTATTTGATGTTATTACAAACTGATTGTTTAATAATAAAAAAAAACCCAGCAGTATATGTATTGGAGTATTTCAATAAAGTATTTTTGCAACAAAGGATATCCAGAGAACAAAAGTAGTAACGAATCATGCACATTTTCGTTATTAATCTTTATTTGATGATATTACAAACTGTTTCTTTAAACATTAAAAAAAAACCAGCAGTATATGTATTGTAGTATTTCAATAAAGTATTTTCAACAAAGGATATCCAGAGAACAAAAGTAGTAAAGAATCATGCACATTATTGTTATCAATCTTTATTTGATGATATTACAAACTGTTTCTTTAAACATTAAACAAAAAAATGCAGCAGTATATGTATTGTAGTATTTTAATAAAGTATTTTTAACAAAGGATATCCAGAGAACAAAAGTAGTAAAGAATCATGCACATTATTGTTATTAATCTTTATTTGACGATATTACAAACTGTTTCTTTAAACATTAAACAAAAAAAATGCAGCACTATATGTATTGTAGTATTTCAATGAAGTTTTTTCAATAAAGGATATCCACAGAACAAAATGAGTAAAGAATTATGCACATTATTGTTATTAATCTTTATTTAATGATTTTACAAACTGTTTCTTTAAACATTAAAAAAAAAAAGCAGCAATATATAAATTGGAGTATTTCAATAAAGTATTTTCAACAAAGGATATCCAGAGAACAAAAGTAGTAAAGAATCATGCACATTATTGTTATTAATCTTTATTTAATGATTTTACAAACTGTTTCTTTAAAAATTAAAAAAAGCAGCAATATATGTATTGTAGTATTTCAAGAAAGTATTTTCAACAAAGGATATCCAGAGAACAAAAGTAGTAAAGAATCATGCACATTATTGTTATTAATCTTTATGTGATGATATTACAAACTGTTTTTTTAAACATTAAACAAAAAAATGCAGCGGTATATGTATTGTAGTATTTCAATAAAGTATTTTCAACTAAGGATATCCAGAGAACAAAAGTAGTAAAGAATCATGCAGATTATTGTTATTAATCTTTATTTAATGATTTTACAAACTGATTGTTTAATCATTAAAAAACCCAGCAGTATATGTATTGGAGTATTTCAATAAAGTATTTTCAACAAAGGATATCCAGAGAACAAAAGTAGTAACGAATCATGCACATTTTTGTAATTAATCTTTATTTGATGATATTACAAACTGTGTCTTTAAACATTAAAAAAATGCAGCAGTATATGTATTGTAGTATTTCAATAAAGTATTTTCAACAAAGGATATCGAGAGAACAAAAGTAGCAAAGAATCATGCACATTATTGTTATTAATCTTTATTTAATGATTTTACAAACTGTTTCTTTAAACATAAAAAAAAAATCAGCAGTATATGTATAGTAGTATTTCAATAAAAAAATTTCAACAAAGGATACCCAGAGAACAAAAGTAGTAAAGAATCATGCACATTATTGTTATTAATCTTTATTTGATAATTTTACAAACTGTTTCTTTAAACATTAAACAAAAAAATGCAGCAGTATATGTATTGTAGTATTTTAATAAAGAATTTTCAACAAAGGATATCCAGAGAACAAAAGTAGTTAAGTATCATGCACATTATTGTTATTAATCTTTATTTGAAGTTATTACAAACTGATTGTTTAATCATTAAAAAAAAAAATCAGCAGTATATGTATTGGAGTATTTCAATAAAGTATTTTCAACAAAGGATATCCAGAGAACAAAAGTAGTAAAGTATCATGCACATTATTGTTATTAATCTTTATTTGATGATATTATAAACTGATTGTTTAATCATTAAAAAAACAAAACCCAGCAGTATATGTATTGGAGTATTTCAATAAAGTATTTTCAACAAAGGATATCCAGAGAACAAAAGTAGTAAAGAATCATGCACATTATTGTTATTTATCTTTATTTGAAGATATTTCAAACTGTTTCTTCAAACATTAAATAAAAAAATGCAGCAGTATATGTATTGTAGTATTTCAATGAAGTTTTTTCAATAAAGGATATCCACAGAACAAAATGAGTAAAGAATCATGCACATTATTGTTATCAATCTTTATTTAATGATTTTACAAACTGTTTCTTTAAACATTAAAAAAAAAAGCAGCAATATATAAATTGGAGTATTTCAATAAAGTATTTTTGCAACAAAGGATATCCAGAGAACAAAAGTAGTAACGAATCATGCACATTTTCGTTATTAATCTTTATTTGATGATATTACAAACTGTTTCTTTAAACATTAAAAAAAATGCAGCAGTATATGTATTGTAGTATTTCAATAAAGTATTTTCAACAAAGGATATCCAGAGAACAAAAGTAATAAAGAATCATGCACATTATTGTTATTAATCTTTATTTGAAGACATTACAAACTGTTTCTTTAAACATAAAATAAAAAAATGCAGCAGGATATGTATTGTAGTATTTCAATAAAGTATTTTCAACAAAGGATATCCAGAGAACAAAAGTAGTAAAGAATCATGCACATTATTGTTATCAATCTTTATTTGATGATATTACAAACTGTTTCTTTAAACATTAAACAAAAAAATGCAGCAGTATATGTATTGTAGTATTTTAATAAAGTATTTTTAACAAAGGATATCCAGAGAACAAAAGTAGTAAAGAATCATGCACATTATTGTTATTAATCTTTATTTGATGATATGACAAACTGATTGTTTAAACATTAAAAAAAAAGCAGCAGTATATATATTGTAGTATTTCAATAAAGTATTTTCAACAAAGGATATCCAGAGAACAAAAGTAGTAAAGAATCATGCACATCATTGTTATCAATCTTTATTTGACGATATTACAAACTGTTTCTTTAAACATTAAACAAAAAAAAATGCAGCACTATATGTATTGTAGTATTTCAATGAAGTTTTTTCAATAAAGGATATCCACAGAACAAAATGAGTAAAGAATTATGCACATTATTGTTATTAATCTTTATTTAATGATTTTACAAACTGTTTCTTTAAACATAAAAAAAAAAAAGCAGCAGTATATGTATTGTAGTATTTCAATAAAGTATTTTCAACAAAGGATATCCAAGGAACAAAAGTAGTAAAGAATCATGCACTTTATTGTTATTAATCTTTATTTAATGATTTTACAAACTGTTTCTTTAAAAATTAAAAAAAGCAGCAATATATGTATTGTAGTATTTCAAGAAAGTATTTTCAACAAAGGATATCCAGAGAACAAAAGTAGTAAAGAATCATGCACATTATTGTTATTAATCTTTATTTGATGATATTACAAACTGTTTTTTTAAACATTAAACAAAAAAATGCAGCGGTATATGTATTGTAGTATTTCAATAAAGTATTTTCAACTAAGGATATCCAGAGAACAAAAGTAGTAAAGAATCATGCAGATTATTGTTATTAATCTTTATTTAATGATTTTACAAACTGATTGTTTAATCATTAAAAAAAACCCAGCAGTATATGTATTGGAGTATTTCAATAAAGTATTTTCAACAAAGGATATCCAGAGAACAAAAGTAGCAAAGAATCATGCACATTATTGTTATTAATCTTTATTTAATGATTTTACAAACTGTTTCTTTAAACATAAAAAAAAATCAGCAGTATATGAATTGTAGTATTTCAATAAAAAAAATTTCAACAAAGGATACCCAGAGAACAAAAGTAGTAAAGAATCATGCACATTATTGTTATTAATCTTTATTTGATAATTTTACAAACTGTTTCTTTAAACATTAAACAAAAAAATGCAGCAGTATATGTATTGTAGTATTTCAATAAAGTATTTTCAACAAAGGATATCCAGAGAACAAAAGTAGTAAAGTATCATGCACATTATTGTTATTAATCTTTATTTGAAGTTATTACAAACTGATTGTTTAATCATTAAAAAAAAAAATCAGCAATATATGTATTGGAGTATTTCAATAAAGTATTTTCAACAAAGGATATCCAGAGAACAAAAGTAATAAAGAATCATGCACATTATTGTTATTAATCTTTATTTAATGATTTTACAAACTGTTTCTTTAAACATTAAATAAAAAAATGCAGCAGGATATGTATTGTAGTATTTCAATAAAGTATTTTAAACAAAGGATATCCAGAGAACAAAAGTAGTACAGAATCATGCAGATTATTGTTATTAATATTTATTTAATGATTTTACAAACTGATTGTTTAATCATTAAAAAAACCCAGCAGTATATGTATTGTAGTATTTCAATAAAGTATTTTCAACAAAGGATATCCAGAGAACAAAAGTAGTAACGAATCATGCACATTTTTGTTATTAATCTTTATTTGATGATTTTACAAACTGTGTCTTTAAACATTAAAAAAATGCAGCAGTATATGTATTGTAGTATTTCAATAAAGTATTTTCAACAAAGGATATCCAGAGAACAAAAGTAGTAAAAAAATCATGCACATTATTGTTATTAATCTTTATTTAATGATTTTACAAACTGTTTCTTTAAACATAAAAAAAAATCAGCAGTATATGAATTGTAGTATTTCAATAAAAAAATTTCAACAAAGGATACCCAGAGAACAAAAGTAGTAAAGAATCATGCACATTATTGTTATTAATCTTTATTTGATGATATTATAAACTGATTGTTTAATCATTAAAAAAAAAACCCAGCAGTATATGTATTGGAGTATTTCAATAAAGTATTTTCAACAAAGGATATCCAAAGAACAAAAGTAGTAAAGAATCATGCACATTATTGTTATTTATCTTTATTTGATGATATGAAAAACTGATTGTTTAAAAATTAAAAAAAGCAGCAGTATATGTATTGTAGTAATTCAATAAAGTATTTTCAACAAAGGATATCCAGAGAACAAAAGTAGTAAAGAATCATGCACATTATTGTTATTAATCTTTATTTAATGATTTTACAAACTGTTTCTTTAAACATAAAATAAAAAAATGCAGCAGTATATGTATCGTAGTATTTCAATAAAGTATTTTCAACAAAGGATATCCAGAGAACAAAAGTAGTAAAGAATCATGCACATTATTGTTATTAATCTTTATTTAATGATTTTACAAACTGTTTCTTTAAACATTAAATAAAAAAATGCAGCAGTATATGTATCGTAGTATTTCAATAAAGTATTTTCAACAAAGGATATCCAGAGAACAAAAGTAGTAAAGAATCATGCACATTATTGTTATTAATCTTTATTTGATGATATTACAAACTGTTTCTTTAAACATTAAACAAAAAAATGCAGCAGTATATGTATTGTAGTATTTCAATAAAGTATTTTCAACAAAGGATATCCAGAGAACAAAAGTAGTAAAGAATCATGCACATTATTGTTATCAATCTTTATTTGATGATTTTACAAACTGTTTCTTTAAACATTAAACAAAAAATGCAGCAGTATATGTATTGTAGTATTTTAATAAAGAATTTTCAACAAAAGATATCCAAAGAAAAAAAGTAGTAAAGAATCATGCACATTATTGTGATTAATCTTTATTTGATGATATGACAAACTGATTGTTTAATCATTAAAAAAAACAAAAAAAAACCCAGCAGTATATGTATTGTAGTATTTCAATAAAGTGTTTTCAACAAAGGATATCCAGAGAACAAAAGTAGTAAAGAATCATGCACATTATTGTTATTAATCTTTATTTGAAGATATGACAAACTGTTTCTTTAAACATTAAATAACAAAATGGAGCAGGATATGTATTGTATTATTTCAATAACGTATTTTCAACAAAGGATATCCACAGAACAAAATGAGTAAAGAATCATGCACATTATTGTTATTAATCTTTATTTAATGATTTTACAAACTGTTTCTTTAAAAAAAATCAAAAAAATCAGCAGTATATGTATCTTAGTATTTCAAGAAAGTATTTTCAACAAAGGATATCCAGAGAACAAAAGTAGTAAAGAATCATGCACATTATTGTTATTAATCTTTATTTAATGATTTTACAAACTGTTTCTTTAAACATAAAAAATGCAGCAGAATATGTATTGTAGTATTTTCGAAGAGCATTAGGAATTCGAGATGTCTAATTAAATATTGAAGGGAGCAGAGAGCGTGTGACAAGCTGCAGCAGAAGAAGCTGTGGCGATAGCAGTCAGAGTGGCGAGGGAGGGTCAGGGGATGTTTCTCATGCACGAGCATAAGTACTCAGCGTTCAAGACGGGATATTTAAATATATGAGGAGGGAGGAGAATGGGAATTGCTGCGGTGGGGGGCGGAGTTCCGATTCTTGCCGAGGAGCCGAGGACCCGGAATTCTACAGGGGCACTATTTATGATACAACACAGTGATACTGAATGATTTTATTACGCTCACTCACTTCTCCACCAAGTGGCAGAAAAAGAAATAACAAATGGACTAAAATACATCCGCCTCCTGGAAGTCACCATAGCAATACTGTGTTTGGTTGCTGGCGATTTTTGATGACGTAGAGCAGTTTTAGATTCCAGAATTTTTTCCTCTTCTTCAAATCTGACATTCTCCTAAAGAGCGTTAGCTGTCAGTATTCTTTATAGTTTATCGTTACTGCAGTATTTATTAGTGTTTTGTTCTGTATGAGTCTATACATCCTCTCACTCCTACCCTACGTTATATTGATTTTTTTTTAAAAAAAGAAGAAACATCGTTAATTCTTTTCCCCATTTCTACAAAACTGCTGCAAACAATCCGCTCACTCTTAAAAATACTAAGAAATTATTTGTACATTTGTGTTAATAATTTTAGATCTCAATCTTTGCTTGATTAAGCTACCGTCTCATTATATTAATGAACACAAGCATTACCAAAATTAATATCGTAAAGTTTTTATATATATTTATTTTGTATTTTCATAGAACTTGTTAATATTTATTTACCAAAGAGGAAGACATTTTTAATTTATGTTGTACGTGTTTTTTTTTAATTTAGTTATACTGTTACACTTTTTTGTGGGTCGCTCCGTTTTTCTTCTTTTTTTTTGAGAATTGAACACAGAAGATAATGTCTGCCAAAACGTCAAGAGGTCCTTTGCAAAATACAGTGAGAGTAACTGATGAGCTGAAGAGACAGGTATAAATCTTGCACCTGAAAATTGCATGTTTTATAGGGTCACAAAAGTAGGATTTTTTTTTAGATTGTACTAATAGCAAGTGCATGAAATATATCTTAAATATAGATCTTACATTTTTTAACCCTCCTTTTTAATAAGTTATGTCTGTACTACATTCTCCTGCTTCTTTATTTATATGGATATGGTGGTAAGCACCATAGGTGCACTTTACTCTTTTGCACATGTATAGTACAGAGTACATTAGTGGAGCAAACATTTGTATTCCTGCCAGTCAAAGAATGTTATCATGCAGTACTAATGTGGAGGGTGGAGAATACATCTATGGTTTCAAGGTGTTTTTAATAGGGCTATACTGCCCCCCCGTGCAGTACCTGTTAGTGACAAAATAAATAAATTAGTGTCAAGGTGACCCATAGGCAGAGTTGTGAAAACCTGAGGATGCCGTCAGGATGGGCTAGAGGCAGAGTACGGAAGTGACATGGGCATGGATAGGCAGTCCCAGGTTTTATTTTGTGTCTATGACATTTATAAGAAACATAGTGCAGCTATGGAGGGGCAGCAGGAGAAAGCTCATAAACTGTGACTGTCCTACAAAATGCAGCATAGCTGGGAGCTGTCACTGTAATTTCAAGTACATAGATGAATAAATCATTGTTTCATAATAGATATCTAGAATGTATACAAGCAAACAATGTGTAGCTAAAAACAGTAAATAACAGATTAAACATTCAGTCCCCATGGACCATTGTAGCTAGAGAAATGGTTAATGTGATAAACACAAATGTTGAGGATTATATATCTATTTCAATATAAATTAGTAATTAAAAATTATGATCTGAAAAGTAGCATCATCTTGTGTTTTATTTAAAAAAAATGAATAGGCAAAACATATCCAGCCATACACTATTAGATACATTTGAAAACTACTCAGCATTCTGAATTTATAGATGGTAGCTTAACTCATTTTGAAAAACTAAGAATTGTGTTACTCAGCTGCCTAAACTCATTTAGCATACTTCATTGGTTACTGGGATTCCTACAGTCATGTGATATAAATAATGAAAAGGGAATTTTGGTACTTTTTTGTTCTGCTCTTACAGCAATGAGCAATACAAATTGCAGAAGACTCAGAGGTATTGTCATTTGCATTGTGCATATAAAGAAAAGGATATTACATGTCAGACTGAAAATGAATAGTCAGTCAAGATATGGACCCAGAGGCTGGGAAGTAATAATGTTGACACCACCATCCTAATACTCTGGTGTCACTGAAAACGTGACCGAGGCTTGAAAAAAAAAAAAAGTGACATACAATGTAAATTAAAAAAAAATTGGAAGCAAGACAAAAAAAAAATGAAATTGCGCTCTTACACCTTTCTTAACTGCTTTTCAGCAAAGGATACCAAAGGAAAAAAGTAAACTTGATATTAGATGTAAACTGGAACTTTTTAAAAAAAATTTTTACAATCATGAAATAATTTTGGGCGGTTTTATCGCCCTTTAAATCTCTTATGAAAACATATTGCGTTAAGAAAAAACAAAATAAAACAAAAAAATGTGTCACTTACAGGCCCTAATAGTTCTCAGGATTATCTTAAATTTAACCATATTCTTAAAGGGAAGCTAAACACTAAATACATTTCATGGAACTTCTTCTAATCATGGGTACTACAATTTTGGAACCTAAGTTACACTGCTGGTATCTGAAGGAGAGTTTCTTCACATGTTAAAATAGGTCAGCAATGAAATATAGTGATAGATTTAAACATTGTGGCACCAATGAATAAGAGGATAGCGGGAATAATATCATTTCTATGCTTATAAAATGTGTTTAATATCTCTTCAGTGTACTTTACAGTAACAGCAGTCACTTAGCGAACATTATTCTGTGGAAGGTATAAAATATAACCTACAGATTTCTGCTTTAAAGGGACAGTCTACACCAGAATTTTTATTGTTTTAAAAGATAGATAATCCCTTTATTACCCATTCTCCAGTTTTGCATAACCAACACAGTTATAATAATATACTTTTAACCTCTGTGATTATCTTGTATCTAAGCCTCTGCAAACTGCCCCTTTATTTCAGTTCTTTTGACAGACTTGCAGTTTAGTCAATCAGTGCCTTCTCCCAGTTAACTTCATGTGCATGGACACAGTGTTATCTATATGAAATACGGGAACTAACACCCTCTAGTGGGGAAAAACTGTTAAAATGCATGAAAAGAGGTGGCCTTCAAGGTCTAAGAAATTAGCATATGAACCTCCTAGGTTAAGCTTTCAACTAAGAATACCAAGAGAACAAAGCAAAATTGGTTATAAAAGTAAATTGGAAAATTGCTTAAAATTATATGCTCTATCTGAATCATGAAAGTTTATTTTGGCCTAGACTGTCCCTTTAATTGTAAATCAACACTTTTTTTATATAAGTAAAAATAATAATTTAACCTAATTGTAATGGCAGATAGTGAACCTATCCATCCAGATTTTACAAATTAACAGCAGCATTTGGTGCGTGTATTTATCATTGCATGAGCATACACTTGTGCAGTGCTGCTGCCTGCTCTTGCACAATTGGCTGCATGAGAGCAAGGCGTGTTAAAGGGACATTAAACTCAGAATTTCTTTCATGATTTAGATAGATCAACTTTCCAATTTACTTCTATTATCAAATTAGCGTAATTCTTTTGGTATTCTTTGTTGAAGAAGTAGTAATGGAGCTAGCTGAAAGAAAATGATAAGAGGAATATATGTGCAGCCACCAATCAGCAGCTTCTGAGCCGACCTAGTTATACTTTTCAACAAAGAATACACAGAGAATAAAACAAATTAGATAAAATAAATACATTGAAAAGTTATTTAAAATTGCATGGTCGATCTGAATCATGAAATTAAAAAAATATGGTTTCATGACCCTTAAATCAGCTCAGTCGAATCATTCTGTGGTGACTTAAAGGGACACTGAACCCAATTTTTTTCTTTTGTGATTCAGATAGAGCATGAATTTTTAAGCAACTTTCTAATTTACTCCTATTATCAAATTTTCTTTATTCTCTTGGTATCTTTATTTGAAATGCAAGAATCTAAGTTTAGATGCCGGCCCATTTTGGTGAACAACCTGGGTTGTCCTTGCTGATTGGTGGAAAAAATCCATCCACCAATCAAAAAGTGCTGTCCAGAGTACTTAACCCAAAAAGCTTAGATGGCTTTTGTTTCAAATAAAGATAGCAAGAGAACGAAGAAAAATTGATAATTGGAGTAAATTAGAAAGTTGCTTAAAATTGCATGCTCTATCTGAATCACAAAAGAAAAAAAATTGGGTTCAGTGTCCCTTTAATACAGTCACCTCTGAAGTGCTTCATAAATATTAGTTGCAGATTTGCATGAGCAAGCCTGCAACTTATAGGGGGATTTGCCATATGATAAATCCGCCCATAGTACTTGACATATAGAACAAAATAACCATATCATATCTATGTATAAATAGACTTCCTCACTTCCAATCTTAATGTGCATACTTTACTTAAAATCACAAATATACTGTAAGTTGAATGCATTTTATAACATAGCAAATCTGCATTATGGCTCTGAAAAATAAGAGAATAGTGCCATTAGAATCTAAACAGGTTGCTGATATAGTCCTGTGTGTCAGTTGTAAGGTTAATTACCAGAACATTATTATTGAATTTAAAAGGTTAACTTTTAGGGCATTATGCACTTTAGTTAATCTAAAGGATATCAAGAATAATGCAGGTAGTAATAGGATGCTCCGAGAACACTCAGTCCTACAAATAAATACTTTATATAATTATTCAGGACCACAAGATGCTAATTATTAAGTTGTAACAACCTCTCTAGGGATACATAGACAAAATATTTAACATGCAAGAACATGAAGTGCAACTGATGATTTGTGGCAAAAAAAAAAAAATGTGTTGGACATGGCTATTAATTGAAAACAATATTAAAGGTCCATTAAATATAGCAGAAGTGCATAATACAAAGACAATGCTATAATTTCAAATAAGCAGATTTCTTTTTCTGACAAATATATTTTCCCCTTATTTGCCAGCCCTCTGTATCATGTGACAGCCATCGGCCAACCACAGATTCATATACAGTATGCATACACTGAACTCTTGCACATGCTAACTACAGGTACAAATCCCCAAATCCAGAGTTCCAAATCCAAAATTGTTCTAAAATCCAAAATTTTTAATTAAAGGGAAATGAAACCCAAAATGTTTCTTTCATGATTTGGGTAGAATATACAATTTTAAACTACTTTCCAGTTTACTTCTATTATCAAATTTGTTAAATTCTCTTGGAATCATTTATTGAAGGAGCAGCAATGCACTACTGGTTTCTCACTGAATACATGGGTGAGCCAATGACAATCGGTATATACTGTATATATGCAGCCACCAATCAGCAGCTAGAACCTAGGTTTTTTTGCTGCTCCTGAGCTTACCTAGATAAACCTTTCAGCAAAGGATAACAAGAGAAGGAAACCTTAAATAATATAAGTAAATTGGAAAGTTGTTTACAATTGTATGCTCTGTCTAATTCATGAATGCCTAATTATGACTTTACTGTCCCTTTAACATATTTTAAAAATAAAATGATCAAGCATTACAGTACAGTACTATGTTTCTGATGGTTCTATGTATACACAAGTATTAAAATGATATAAAATTACCTTTAGGTTGCATGTATAAGATGGGTTATGATATGTAAATATTGCCTAAATGACATTAGATGTTGTTGTCTACAATAGGTTCCATCCCCTCTCCAAACTGTCCCATCTTACAGATGCAAATATTCCAAAATCCAAACTATTATGAAACCCAAACTTTTCCGGTCCAAAGCAGTTTGGATAAACGGTTTTCCACCTGTAGTGGCGGTTGCATCAGAAAGTGTACATATAAAAAAAACCTGCAAAATTTCATAATTAAAGGGACATGAAACCCAATTTTTTTCTTTCATGATTTAGAAAGAGCATGTCATTTTAAACAACTTTCTAATTTACTTCTATTATCTAATTTACTTCATTCTCTTGCTATCACTTGCTTAAAAGCATATCTAGATATGCTCAGTAGCTGCTGATTGGTTGCTGCACATAAAGGCCTTGTGTGATTGGCTCACACATGTACATTGCTATTTCTTCAACAAAGGATATCTAAAGAATTGAGCAAATTAGATAATAGAAGTAAATTGGAAAGTTGTTTAAAATTGCATGCCCTATCTGAATCATGAAATTTTGACTAGACTGTCCCTTTAAAGTAAATTGAAAAATCTCTTAAAACGGCATGTTCTATCCAATTCATGAAAGTTGTATTTTGACTTTAGCCTCCCTTTTATTATACTGACTGGAAGATGGGATAATAAAAAATCTGGATACATTTTTTCTCCATTTACTAATTATTCGTTGCTAATTTTTTGCATCTGTATTTGGCTCTAATATGTCTGTTCTCAGTACATGGGTGTAATAGGTGCGTCTTCATTGTTAATACATGATTATCAAGGGGTCCATCCGATAAAAATCGTCGCCCGCAAAAGCCGGCAACGCCAATATTTTCGCTGGTTTGGTATAACATATACGGCGTAACCTAGAAGTTACGCGCGTATATTTCTGCCGTCGCCCGTAGTTTTTTGGGCTATAGGCAGGTATACCAAACCAGCGCAGTTTGTTATCCAATATGCAGCGTAAGGACTTACGTGGCGAAAATGGAGAAAACTTACTCCATTTTCACCTCGCCACAAAAAGCAGCCGTAAGAAGCCTTACGCTGACTATTGGAGCTCCGTAACTCCCTAAACTGGCTGCTAAAATAAACCTTACACCTAACGCATGCGCAATGTCTATCTCCCTGTCAACCGCGATCTTCTAAAATAAACCTAACACCTAACGCATGCGCAATGTCTATCTACCTGTCAACCGCAATCTTCTAAAATAAACCTAACACCTAACGCATGCGCAGTCTATCTCCCTGTCAACCGAGATCTTCTAAAATAAACCTAACACCTAACGCATGCGCAATGTCTATCTACCTGTCAACCGCGATCCCCCCCCCCCGAAATCCCTAATAAAGTTATTAACCCCTAAACCGCCGCTCCCGGACCCCGCCGCCATCTACATAAACTAACCCCCTACTGTGAGCCCCTAAAACCGCCGCCATCTACCTTATCTATCCCCTAATTAGAACCCCTTACAACGCTGTCATCTACCTTATCTATCCCCTAATCTGACCCCTTACACCGCCGCCACCTATATAAAAATTATTAACCCCTAATCTAATCCCCCTATACCGCCGCCAGCTATATTAATATTATTAACCCCTAATGTAAGCCCCTTACACCGCCGCCATCTCTATTAAAATGATTAACCCCTAATTTAATCTACCTACCCCGCCGCCAGCTATATTATCTATATTAACCCTAAGTATATTATAGTTAATATAGGTATTACATTATATATATTAACTATATTAACCCTAATTATATTAGGGTTAATATAGTTAATATAGTTACTATAGTATTTATATTAACTATATTAACTCTATCTAACCCTAACACCCCTAACTAAATTTATATTAAATTAATCTAATTCATTTATAAACTAAAATATTCCTATTTAAATCTAAATACTTACCTATAAAATAAACCCTAAAATCAATCAGATTGAGCTCGCATTCTATTGGCTGATCGGAACAGCCAATAGATTGCGAGCTCAATCTGATTGGCTGATTGGATCAGCCAATCGGATTGAACTTGAATCTGATTGGCTGATTCAATCAGCCAATCAGATTTTTCAAACTTAATTCCGATTGGCTGATAGAATCCTATCAGCCAATCGGAATTCGGCGGACGCCATCTTGGATGACGTCATTTAAAGGTACCTCATTTGTCGTTCAGTCGTCGGCCGGGATGGATGCTCCGCGGCGGCGGAGCGAAGAAAGAAGATTGAAGATGCCGCCGGAAGAATGAAGACTTTGCTGCTGCTTGGAGGAAGACGTCGCCGGAGGAAGAATTCTTCTTTGCCGCTTGGAGGAAGACATCGCCGGAGGAAGAATTCTTCTTTGCCGCTTGGAGGAAGACATCGCCCGGATCGGATCAGGAGTTCGGCCCGGTGTGGTGAAGACAAGGTAGGGAGATCTTCAGGGGGGTAGTGTTAGGCTTTTTTACGGGGGGTTTGGGTGGTTTTAGAATAGGGGTATGTGGGTGGTGGGTTGTAATGGGGGGGTATTGTATTTGTATGCAAAAGAGCTGAATTCTTTGGGGCATGCCCCACAAAAGGCCCTTTTAAGGGCTGGTAAGGTAAAGAGCTTTGAACTTTTTTTAATTTAGAATAGGGCAGGGAATTTTTTTTATTTTGGGGGTTTATTATTTTATTAGGGGGCTTAGAATAGGTGTAATTAGCTTAAAAATCTTGTAATCTTTTTTTTATTTTTGTAATTTAGTGTTTGTTTTTTTTTTGTAATTTAGTTTAGTTAATTTAATTGTATTTTTAGATAGATGTTTGTAGTTTATTTAATTTATTGATAGTGTAGGTGTATTTGTAACTTAGGTTAGGATTTATTTTACAGGTAATTGGGTAATTATTTTAACTAGGTAGATATTAAATAGTTAATAACTATTTAATAGCTATTATACCTAGTTAAAATAATTAACAATTTACCTGTAAATAAATATTAACCCTAACATAGCTACAATGTAATTATTAATTATATTGTAGCTATCTTAGGGTTTATTTTATAGGTAAGTATTTAGATTTAAATAGGAATATTTTAGTTTATAAATGAATTAGATTAATTTAATATAAATTTAGTTAGGGGTGTTAGGGTTAGATAGAGTTAATATAGTTAATATAAATACTATAGTAACTATATTAACTATATTAACCCTAATATAATTAGGGTTAATATAGTTAATATATATAATGTAATACCTATATTAACTATAATATACTTAGGGTTAACATAGATAATATAGCTGGCGGCGGGGTAGGTAGATTAAATTAGGGGTTAATCATTTTAATAGAGATGGCGGCGGTGTTAGGGGCTTACATTAGGGGTTAATAATTTTAATATAGATGGCGGCGGTGTTAGGGGCTCACTTTAGGGGGTTATAGATATAATATAGCTGGCGGCGGGGTACGGGAGCGACGGTTTAGGGGTTAATAACTTTATTAGGTTGCGGCGGGGTACGGGAGCGGCGGTTTAGGGGTTAATAGCTTTTTTATTGTTAGGATAGTGAGGGGGGATAGCGGATAGAGGGTTAGACGTGTCGGGCTATGTTAGGGAGGCGTGTTAGACGTGTCGGGCTATGTTTAGGAGGCGTGTTAGACAGTGCGGGTGATTTAGACTTTAGTCAGGTTTTATAGGCGCCGGCAGTTTCTAACGTTGGGCAAGTCACTGGCGACTCCAAAAATCTGTACTTACGCAGATTTCTGGACATCACTGGTTTGTGAGACTTGCGCCACTTTAGCAAGTGACGGCGCCGCATATTGGATGGCTCGAGTTGCGAGCTGAAACTGCGGGCGACGTGGGTTCCCTCGCTTGCGCCGCAAACTGCGATCTATATCGGATCGCGCCCCAAGGGTATAGCAAAGAACTAAGGACTCTACTGCTGAGCGAAAAGTGTGTGCTAGATCTTATGAAGAGCCTTTCAGAAAAACCACAACACAAACCCTTCAGTGTCTTCCTTGCTTTCTTTTCATCAACAATACAGTGTATCAATGTGATTATTTATAGGAGATGCTTACTTACTTTATACAGCTGTAACTATTCAATATAACAAGGGGTGGTGGCGGCTATGGAATGGGAAGTGACTTTGCAGTCACAATGTGAATATATTGTAAAATACAATGCAACTTAGTAACTTAATATTTTGTTACCAAGAATATTAAAGAGGCAGTAAACTTGAGAAATAAAATTATGTATGTGGATTTTACTTTGTTTAAACATTATGTTTATGTGCAGCTATTTCTTTAAAATTTAAACTATTTCAATATGCAGAGTTAAAATTCTCTTCTTTTATTGCTCCCTGGAATCCTTAGCTGACCTCCCCTCCAGCCAACAGGTTCTGTATTGAGTTTTGCAGCTAGCAGTACAACCCATTAAGAATGCTGTTACCTGCCCCTTTTCCTTGCCTATTCAGCGAGCTCGCAAAAATAATGTGTCCATAAACAATTTGTAAAAAAATATTTTGTGGCATATTTGTTGTATAACTCAAAGGTCCCCTTTAATACTTTCCACTGTCAAATTTAATATGTACATTTCCCAATAACAACTAAAACAGTAATTTCCTTTTAACTTATTTTTTAATTGTCGCTCGTTTATCTGGCATACTGCTACTACGAAGCAAACAGTGAATTGTGATGCTAAATTCAGTGTGATTCAATGTTTACATTATATGAATGTGTCATTGAGGGAGGAACATGCGCATGTGCTAGAGATCATCTGCTCAGGAGGGATTTTTAATAGATACATTTGGGGGTTATTTTTGCAGCCACAGTAGCAGTTTGTACACTACTGTTATTATCAATGCACACAATTTTTATTGTAAAAAAACAAAACAAAACAAGTAATTGTTTGCATTTTTCCACTTACTTTGTGATATTGGGTATCAGATGCTTTTTCCAAATATCACCAGCTTATAAGTATTTCATACACAACCATGAGGATATATAATAATTATATTATTATTATGTATATAGCACTGCCAAATTAATACTGGTATACACATCTCCTATTATTAGAATTGTTATTGTGTTTTTAATTATTAGTTGATAATAAGTAAATAAAAGTTGCACAATGGTACTATTCAGTAAGTAAGTGTAAATAAGCTGTGAATGCTATAGGTGTAGTTTTGCTGTTCTTATCTGGCTTATATCAAGGACAAATAATAATACATTTAAGGAAATTGAAGAATGACTTGGATAGCTATATTAA